>NC_018331.1:406838-458013 GCF_000234665.1 Leishmania mexicana MHOM/GT/2001/U1103
CGCCGGACAGCGCAATGTGGGACCACGAGAAGAGCAAGAACATGAAGAAGATGTACCAGGGGCTGCTTTCCGGCAAGTACGTCAAGCGCAGGAGAATCGTGATGATAGCCGACACCACAGTGTACCACACACCATACACCACGAGCCACGCAAGGTACATGGTCCACTCAGAGAGACCCATGATGAGCATGGCCTCGCGAATGCGCAGCTCCTTCTCCACCACGATCCGCTTCGTCAGCTGCGACACGGGGTACAGGAACCCAAGCACCAGAATCAGCGGCGCCAGGGAGGCACCAGTCAGCAAGAAGGAGCTGGTATGGTATGCCTTCGTGGGCATGGCGGTGTACGTCAGCGGCTTCGTCGTCGGCTTGCCGAGCACACTCGCGGTGTAGTGATGGTACACGAGCGTCTGCAGCGTCGTGTAGCCCGAGAAGATGTACGGCGAGTTGGTCGACGTGTCGAGCCCGCCAAGGTACCCGCTCAGAACGCTCTTCGACGTCGCTGGCAGGGCCGATGAGTTGACCATGATCCTCACGTTGAACGTGTCGGCTGTGTAGCTGTCCAGCTCCACAACGCCCCACGTCGGCGGGTCGTCGTGCGTCAACGACAGTATGTGCGACGCAGCCTCCGCTGCCGTCGCAAATGTGCCGCCGTACGCGTTGTCGAACAGCTTGGACTGGGTCCGCATGTACGACACCAACGACTCCACCTCCGGCGTGCGCGGCGCAAAGTACAGCAGACCGCCGTACGAGAACGGCGTTGATGCTCGAATCGACTGATCCATCGCCACCCACTGACACGCGATGAGTGTGTCCAGGGGGAGCATTGGCGATGTCGTGAGTGGCAGAGCGCCGAGGAGCTGGGCTACCACGTTTTTCAGAGGCGGATCGTAGCAAAAGCCGCTCGGGATGCCGCGGCCGTGGGGGCAGTAATACCTTTTTCCCGCCACACATGGCGTTAAGCCGGCGATGCCGCTCGCCAAGGACGCGTTGTAGCACAGGGAGCTGCTGATGTTGGCGGCAGCTTGAAGCACTGCCAATGGCCCCAGACTGTTGTAGTAGTTGGAGTCTTCGGCAGACGTGGTGCCATAGAGGACCCACAGCCAGATGGAGCCACCGAGAAAGAAAATCGGAATCAAGAACTCGCACAGCGTCGAGCACCACACTCGTTTCATCAGGATCAACACGCGCAGGATAGTGTGCCCGAGTTGCTGGCAGAATCCATTGCGGCGGCCGTAGGCCGACAAGCTCTCATTAGAGTAAACGTTGGATATAGAAGACTGTCGGCGAGGGTATAAGCTGTAGTCATACGAGCCGTAATCGCTGGTGCAGTAGCTGCGGGTGCCCGTCGAGGCTCTCGCATACGATACGTGAGGCCGCTCCTCTCTCGTATACTCACTGGACGACCTGCGGTTTATGCGTGGCTGCCGCCGCTGTTTGAGCGAGATGCGAGAGCTGCGGCTCTCTCTGTCAAGCATTATGAAGTCCATATCAATGCTGTCGGCATCGTCTACCGCATCACTGGGAACCCCTGCGGCCAGCGTGCGCTGTGGTTGGATTTGAGCGCACTGACCTGCTGCGAGGTACGCCGGCACTGCGTATGGAAGTCTGGGCGCTGTGGACAGGTCCTCGTCACGCAAGACAAAAGTTGAGACATCGTGAAACATGTCATCCAAATCGACCAGCGGGGACGCCGGCCGATGCACCGGCGAAGGCGGAAAAAGAGGCAAGTACACGTTGTGCGCATTGGCATGCGACGACGGAGCCAGTGGGTTCGTAGGTGCACGCATCGTGCTCTCTATGGACAGCGGAGAGTCGAGGCGGAAGAACAGGAAACGTCCAGCTCAGGCGATAGGAAGGTAAAGGCAATCTGGCACACAAACCTGTGCACTCGGCGAGGGGAGGGCGCAGAGAGCAACGAGGGGCGGGGCGGGGGGGGGAGTAGCTCCGGGGAAGTGTAAGGGCTCGATGTCTACGCAATGCACACCGCACAACGGTGACAGGCAAAGCAAAAAAAGGAAAAAAGGGGTAACACCGTCGAGCGAGTCTGCACAGAGAAAGCAGAGAGAAGTGGGTGGGGGGAAGAGAAGGGAAGGGGGAGCGGGTGCCCAGACGTGTAGGCCTGCGCCTGAACGCACGCGCACTTCGGGCGTACCTGCAAAGGCAGTAAAAGGTGCTTGAGTGGGCAAATGAAAAAGAGCGCAGCACAAGCTCGAAAAAAAAAATGTTCCACGGTGCCAGCGTGTCTTGTAGCAGCAGTGATATTGCTCTTCCTTTATCCCAGACACCGTGCGCGAGGAAGCGAATCGGTTTGACACGCTACCCTCCGCGTATTGTCACGTCGTCGACTGCACACACACACAAGCAAATAGTCACCGCCCCGAGCAAGACCAGTAAACACGAGAGCACACAGGAGGAGACAAAGGGTGAGAGAGGACACACGCACCTACGCTGACACGCGAATCTCCCACTAAAGAAATATTCCAGAATTAAACAAAAGGGGAGGAGAATGTGGTGGGGGTGGGGGGTGGCAACAATACGAAGAAGCGTAGAAGAAACGCCGACGATCACAAGCAAGGAAAGAGAAGCGCAAAGGCATAAGAGACGGTGGCGGGTTGAGCACGCACGCAGGCCGTAAGGCAGTACAAAATCAAGTGAGCTAAAGAGGAAGCAAGAAAGCATGTACACAAAAGGCGGTGGTAGCCGGTTACACTAGGGCGCTCAGGATAGACGACGATCAAGGCAAGACCAACAACAACAAAGAGGAAACAGAAAAGATGATGGCACAACCCCCTCCCACACACACACACAACCATACACTCGTAGACACGATTGTGACGGTGAGGGGGAAAGAGGCAGGGGCGAAGAGGGCGCAAAGCAGATCGCTGTACACATAGAGACTTACGTTGAATGCATAAATGCAGATAACACATGCACACACTGATACGCTTCAATGTGAGAGAATAGGTGGGGAGAAAAGGGGGAGAGCGAGCACCGTTGCAGGATGAGGAGCTTGGGCGGATACAGAGAATACAAACACACACACAGACACACAGACAGAAACGAAACGGCGGAGACAGCAAGAGCCACGCGAGCTCAACCCCACGTGAAGGAAGACGAGCAGAAAAAGATTATATATATATATATAAGGGATGAACCAAACGGAGAGACGCTCGAGGCAGAGAGATAGACAGTGGAGGGTGTTTGTTCACGGATGAGCAGTGCCGGTCCCTTCGCCTTCTTCGCTGCTTCTTTTTTTCCGTGCCTTCAGGGCACGCGGCAACACACAATGATCTTCACGCGTGCAACGCCTGTGCCTCGTCACTGTCCTCGTTCTCTCTCCGCGCTCGCGTGTTTGGTGAAGGATGGTGGAGGGAGTGGGATGGGGTGCCTTTGCGTCCTATAAAGTGCCGGCAGTGGGGAAGTGGACGTCGATGTGACCGTGTGCGAGACTAGTAGCGCACGTTCAGTTGTATGCACCTTTCGTTGATAACGGGGGGGGGGCGTTTCGGTTAGGCGAGGAAGCTCGTCGAATTCGTCGCAGCAGCGGAGTCTGTAGGGGTAATGGACGCGAGGATACGGCATACAAACGGCCAAGTCAGTGAAGCGACAATTTGTGTTGAGAGGGGGTGCGCCGAGGGCGACTTGGGTGATTTGTGATCCGCTACACGCCTGCCTTTTTTTTCTGCATGTGAAGTGGAGAACGGCAGTGCGTTGAGTACACATTATGCGCAGGTGAGGGCGTGCACAGTGTTCAAAGAGTTCGAACGAGTGGAGGGGAGATGAGCAGCACGAGTACTGGCAAAAAAACGGGGCAGACACATACGGCAAGCAAGACACAGAGTGCTGACAGGGCTGGTAGGCGGAGAGGGGAGGGGCAATGAAGAAGAGCCCCTTGTCGTTTCGGGACATCCCCGGCATCTGTGTCTTTTTCGACCCCGGCAACACGCAGCGCATCGGCCGTTGAACTAGAGCTCAGGTACATCTTTCTTCTTTTCTCAATTCGCACACATATCCCACCGGATGACAGAGATGGCAGCACGCCTCAGTGCGTGGTGTCGCCGGGCCCAGCACCAACGACGTAGGGGAGGTCAGAGCGATGTATCGCTGCTGATGTCGCTGGTGAGGTGGACGGCGTGGCGTCGGAGCGGCCTGCGACGGCGGACACCATTGTGCCGTCCACATGATGGGGACAGAGTGCCAGCGTGACTCGAACACATCTCACCCACCCCCTCCCCGGCCCCTCACTCTGCCCACTGGTGCAGGGGGCCTGCGACACTCTCGAGGAGGGTGCGGCACGTGGGGACCGGCGCAATGGGTGTGTCTGTGTCGAGCTTTGGACGGAGGCCGCACCGAGATGACTGGGTCGGCGCAATGCTGTACCGCGTGTGCCCAGGGCTGCTGCGCGCCAGGCCATGTGCGCCTGTGCGACGGGGCCCGGCTGGGGTGGAGTGGCGTGCAGCTCGTGTTTCAGGGCAGAGCAATGGGCACACGCTGAAATGAGAACTCTACACGCGCAAAAGGGGGGCATCGTCGCCCTGGCACCCGTGAGCATCGGAATCGTCTGCAACACTCTCGGTACGGCACTATTTTTCGTTTTCTTGCTTTCGTTGGGCTTGCCTCGATGTTGTGTTAGCGCGGAGACCCGCTTGAGGGCATCTCGACGCACCAGCATCCATCTCCACATTGCCCCCTCTCTCTTCACCGATACCGAAGCAGCTCTGCGAGGCTCGCATGTCGTCCTAGCGCACACGATGCATGACGAGGACGGCTGAGGGTACGTCGACGCGATCGTAGGTCCAGCCCTTCTGCTGCTCCGCCCGCTGGCGGCGCTCCTCGTCGGCGGTGACGCCGGCAAGCGTGTGCGTCAGCAAACTCGCGATCGGCGGCGCAGACGTCGCCGTTGCCTGAGATGAAGACGCAGGAAACGACTCAACGGTGGTACGCGCCAGTTCGGGAGACGCTGCCGCGTCGCTCACAATTGAGGAGGAGTTCAAAGGAGGCGCTGCTGGTGGCACAGGGATACCTGCCGTCTTGGCACTGACGTGGACAACGGCACGATTCGTGACGGATACGCCTTCGCCAGCCACCTCAGTCCACTGCCCCTCGAAAAGCGTTTCATGTGGGGTGCCGCCGTTCAGTAAGAGCCGCGGAGTATCTGTCTCTAGCGTCCCTGGTATAAAGACCGCGGCTTCCGGGGCGAAGGCGGCCTCGGCAGTATCGTGCGTCGAGGTGACCGGAGGCGCGCCACTACGGAAAGCGGTGTCTGATAATGCGGTTGCAAGACTTGCCGAAGCCTTGGCAGCATCGTCGGATGTGGCGGGCTGCGGGTCTCGAGCGCGCTCGCACACGCGTACGTGTCGGAAGAAGTCAAAGCAGGGAAAACGCACAAGCACCGTATGGGTCTCTTCCACCTCGCAGGTTTCCTCAATGACGGACGCGTGAAGCGGCAGTCCGACATCGGCACCCTTGACCAGCCGGCGCGGCTTGTGCGCTTTACTCTTCGCAGTGCTGAGGCGGTCACTGGGCCCGAGGCGGCTACTTCCTACCTCTGCCTCCGTGTCCTCCTCTCGCCCACCCTTCATTGAATGCGCGCAAGGTGCTCAGCAGAAGAAAAGCTGGGAGAGTAGGAAATGTGTGGGCGTGCCGGGGGCTCTGCAGGTGTGCGAGGGAGGGGGTGGCGTGTGCCACGCAACGTGTGCGCACTGTCCGCGGGAAGGTGAGAAAGAGGCGGCGGAAAAACAAAGAGGAAGCCGTCGCCGCCCGCCCTCCCTCAACCGCTGTATCTTGTAGAGAAGCTGTTGTGGCACACAGGGCAATCAGGCCTGCGTGGCGATGCGACCCTGGAAGTGAGGCGGTGGTTCTTCCTCCCACAAGTGAGCAAAGAAGGCAGTAGGTAGACAGAGCGTCAGCGAGCCATCGATGCATGCAGTGGGGCGGTCCGCAGACGCACTCTCGCGACTCATAGGCATGTGACGAAGTAAGAGTCTGCCGTGCATCCTCTGCGTCTATCTGCAGGTGCGGGTGCGCTTCTCGTTGGACACCGTTCATTCCCTTTCGCAGTTTGCTTGATCGTAAGCGTGAGTCCTGCATCACTCTCCTCAGAGAGTAACCCTGGTCGTCATGCATACATCGAATGGGTTGTGCGCACCATGTCCGATGAGCACGTGTTGCTCACCCCTCTCCCTCGCTTGACCGCTGTCCGCTCCTGCTGATTGGGCTGACGGAGTTGTCTTCTCTTTTCCTTATTCGTGCTTTCGATGCGTTTACTTCAGTGAGGAAGAGGTGAGCAAAGGCGCGACATACACACACGTGTACAAGACTGCCCTCATCTTGATCGTCATGAAGTCCTCGAGGTCACAGGTGGAAAAGACGCTGGCAGTTCTCATACACGGCAGCGACCAGAGTCGCCTCATCCATCCTTGACAACGGATCCTCAGGTGAAGTGACGGACGCCTTCGCGCAGCCGAGATACTCCTCCATGACCTGGACGAGATGGCAAGGCTCGTTGCGCCGCTCCAGACAGGCCCCCATCTCGAACGGTTTCTTGCGCTTGATCGTCTTGAAGACGGTGCGCACAAACTGCGCGCCGTAGTCCGTCGACCGCACGTCGCACCACGGGGCGTCCGTCTCGAGCATCAGACGATCCAGCGGAATCAGAGTAACCTGCGCGGCCAGGGAGGCCTCTCGGAAAGCGCTGCAGTTCACGCTCAAGTACAGCCCCATCGACAACAGTGCCTCCTGCTCTTCCAGTGTACCATTAAAGCTGTGCACGACGCCCCGCAACTGCGCATCGGGCGACGGTGAGGAGGCGCTTGCATGATCAGTCACTGGCTCCGTCGAAGCTACATCAGAGACGATGCGTGCCCATGTGTCTTGTAGGTGGGACACAAACGTCATGCCGCACTCGCGTGAGTGGAAGAGGAAGGGCAGCTGCAGCGGGGCAAAAGCAGCGAGCTGGCGTGCAAAGTACTTCTCTTGTACCTCACGGGGGCAGCAGGCGGCCTCGGCGTAGTCGATGCCGATCTCGCCCATCGCCACAACCACGTCTCGATTCCTAGTCGCGAGGTCCACCAAGTAATCTAGGCGTTCCTGTGCCCACGCCTCCTCCTGCTTCGCCGCTATCGCGGCGGCTGGCCTCTCGTGATGTGGCATTACCATCGACACGGCACTTTCGGCGACCCGTTGAACCTCGTCGCGGTCCAGAGGCCGGAGAAACTCGCCACAGTGCGCCGGGTGCACCCCAACAGTGCACAGCAGCCGCCGATCGGGGTATCGCCGACAGAGCGCGATGGCCTTGACGCTCTGGGCGAGGCTGGTGCCGGTGATTATGATCTGCTGCACATTGCGCTCCTGCGCGCGGGCCAAAACATGATCAAAGTCATCGTCGTGAAGGCGGTTTCCCTTCCAGTCCACCCCGCGAAAAACACAATCGGTCAGGTTCGCGGCCACATCCACAAGGTACGGCGGAGTGCGTACCGGAACCGCCGCCGGCATGACTTCACTGAAGAGGGTCAGAATACGGGTGCGTATCTGTGTGCTTCTACGTGTGGAAACCCGTACAGTGCACCAATAATCAAGTGCCTCTGGCGTGCAGGCGTCTCTGCATGGCGTGCGAACGCCTTTGAGACGAAAGGGGCGCTGGGCAAGGAGGAAGGGATCCAAGGGTGTCCAGAGGGAACGCCACGTGTGCGGCACGCAGCGAAAACGCCAAAGAAAAGGCACAGAATGGCGGACAATGAAAGGGCAGCATGCAGGAAAAGAGCTGGCCGCCATCGGTGAGATGATGGAGAACGACGGAGAAGTGGCACACAAGGAGGGAGTCACATATAAGACCTAACGGCACTCGTCAGTCTCCACAGACGCACCTGAGCACGGACAAAGCTGCAGGGCCATAAAGCCGGTATTAAAGACATCTGTGCATTCCTGCGATTGCCAGAGGTGGCACACACAGGGAATGTTTGCTGGCTTTTACATCAAGCGCCCATTTTCTCTGGGGGAAAGACACGCGCCTTTATTAGTAAGCCAGTATATCCCCCCCCTCCCTCCCTCCCTCCCTCCTCGCCCCCAATCCTGCGTCCGTGCGAGACGGTCCACACTCACTCCACTGGCCTGTGAGAGAGCAGTAGAGAGAGAGAGGGGGGAAGGCTTCACGTCATCTTGACATCAGGGGCCTCGTGTGTGATCTGCTGCCAGTGTGTGCGCGTGTGCATAGCTTCAGTGTTTTTTTTTGTGTGCGTGAGTGGGTTCGTTCGTGTCGCCGAAAGCGGCCCACCACGAAGACGAGAGAAACAACGTACAACGAAGCGCCATGGCATGGCACGGTCTCCACAGAGGCGCAGCCCAGCCAACGCCAAACAACGCAGTTGCACAAGAAGAACCACAGACACGGAGAAGCAGCACGAACCCCTCGCCACGACATGAGAAGGGAGGGAGCAGTCAGAGCTACTTTTGGGGGCGGCCAACCAGTTCAGCGGTACAGGTACATGGAGCACACGTCTGCGTGTGCAAGAGACAAAGGCGAAAGGGCGCAAAACAAAATGCGAGGCAGTGAGCGACAGGGTCGAGAGTGTGGCAACACAGCAGCCGCAGCGTAGAGGGAAGATCGATACCGGGGGTAGTAAAGACCAACACGAAAATACATGAGAGAAGAGCGCGTGAGGTGAGGCGGGAGAAGCAGACAGCATGGCACCAACATGCGCGCGCATGTGCACACAAGCCAGCATCCATTCTTTGGTAGGCCAACGAGCGGACAAGAAACGACGCAAAGCGGACAGCTGTAGTAGTGCGTTCGGTGAGCTGCTGAAGGAGCGCTGCTGACGCGCTTGGCGTCCTCCTCCAGCCGTCACTGCCTGTGCTGCCGACCGCATTTCACTCACTTCAAAACATCAGCCAGAGAGGTGACCTCCACGGCGCCGGCGTTGGCTTTGGGATTTACCGCCGGCGTAAGTATCTTCGTCGCAGCAGCGTCGGCGTCCCGGCGAGCCTGGCGGGCAGTCCGCTTTGCGTTTTTCTCTTCCATCAACTTCTGCTGCCTCTCCGCGGCACGCTTCTTTTTGATGCTGCGGCCGAAGAAACCAGACGGCTTCTCGAGCTCCGCGAGGGAGCGGTCAACACTGCCGAGGAACGACGGTGGCTGACTCCAGCCCAGGGTGGGTTTATCCTTGCTGTCGCGCTTCTGGTAGGTGGTCCGCTCTGCCCAGACGGCCATGAGCCGCTCACGGGTCTCACGGTCGACTTCCTGACTGCGTGCCTCGAAGCAGAAGCGGATGACAAATGTCGGGCAGTCACCAAAGTCATCGAGGAGCTTGTCCTGCAGAAGATAGCCAAAGTCGACCGGTTTTTTCACGGAGAGCAGCTGCTTCATCAGCTCCAGCGCGCGCTGCCCGAGGTCGAGCAGCTGGCCTTGCCGGTCCGATAGATGCTCACGCCACATCCCGAGGGAGATGTCAATATCGCGCTGCACGCAGTCCACGAAGGTGAGCCAGCTATCCACGGTGTTCTTCTTTGGGTTTCGAATCAAGTCGGCTAGGAACTCGATGAGGGTGTTTATGTACTTCACGATGTTGCGAATAAGCATCTGCCGCGTGAGCTTTCGAGAACGCTGGTCCTGCAGCATCGTCGCGAACTCCTCATCAATGTACTCCGCCTCTGTGTTGATGATGAGCTGCACCGGGTTCGTTGCATCGGTGTACCACTCCTCTGTTCGAAATACCTTCTCCCATTCCTCCTCCACAAGCCGCTCCACCTGCGCAGTAATCTCATCCAGGTAGTAGAACGCGTCTTCCAGCAGCGCATCCTGCAGCTTCCGGAAAGGCGTTGAGAATATGTCGCCCCCGTCGCCGTCGGCCCCAGCAGACGTGCCGTCGTCCTCGTCATCGCCGGCGCCGGGGTTGTCGTAGTCCCAGCATGACGCGAACTTGAGCTCAATCGTGTCGAGATTGTTTTCGATGGTAGTGCAGTCGTTGCAGAAGGCGTACAGGAAAAGCATGCGTCGCTGCTGCCACTCCTCGGCGGGCTGCGGGCTCGGGAGCGAGTTGTTCTCGTCCTCCCAGTAGTCGAAGTCGGTGCGCTGCTTGCACTCGTCGAGGTAGGCGTAGATCGCGTCGGCGCACGCCTTGCCAATTTTTCGCATGACAGTCACGTCAATAGCGGTGTTCATCCCCGCCAGAGACTGCTGCAAGACGCTAAACACGTCCACCGGCCCGGTCGTGATAGGGAGGCCAGAGGAGAGGATGGTGGGGCCTTTCAGGTCGTTACACACCGTTATGGCACACGCGCGGCAGAGCCGCGTCAAGTGCGCCGACAAGCCGCCAACCGCCGCGGTCATGAAGGACGCCGACAGTTCATCGATCGCGGAGAAGTCGACGTACTGGGCGTAGCTGTTTGTCACCATCATCTCCTCATACCACTGAATGAAAAGCGACGCCTCGATGAGGCCGTTGGCCTCGAGCTCGGCGCTCGGGCTGGAGTAGCTCTGCATCACGTTCATCACCTCCGCATGGACGGCCTGCACGACGAGGCGGAAAAACGGGAGCTTCGTGGAGAGCGGGAACAACGTGAGCTCGAAGGCACCGAGCAGCGGCTCCACTTTCTTCATCTGCTCCAGATAGACAGATATCTGACGAAATGGATCCACCACATCCTGCATGATCTGCTCCTCCCACAGCTGCGCAACGCCCTTCGCCACGGCTGAGTAGATGGCCTCCTCGTTGATCTGCGACTCCGTCTCTACGCCGTCGCTACCAAAATTCAAGACAGGGTTCTCAATCTCGTCACCGCAGATGGCGATGCACTGGCGCAGGCACTCATACGGCTCTGGTGCTTCTTCGTCGCCCTTGTTCTCGCCGGCACCAGCGAAGCCCGTGCCACAGTGAGAGCCGTCGTCAGACGGACCATCCTCAAGTGCCCTCTGGATCGCAATCACCATTGCGTCCTCACGCAGGAACTTGTACACCTGATTCACGAACATGGATAGAATGACATCCAGCTTTTCAAAGTACGGCTCAAACACCGCCTGGAAGCTCCGGTAGCGCGCCCCAGCCTTTGTGATGACTGTGCGGCGGATCAGCTGCAAATTTCGCAGGCGACCGTACATGAATCGAAACGACTGCTGCTCCACCAGCATGTACAGATTCCCGTAGCGCACTTCCTTGAGCGCCTCCGACCACTTGATCACGGAGCTGACGTTGTCGCGCAGGCAGTGCAGCTGCCGCAGGTGCTTGTAGCTGAGCGTGTCGGCACCAAGACCCTGAATAAGGTCGCCCTGCTTGAGAAACAGTTCTCGCAACTCCTGCACCTTACCGTAGTTGCTCTTCACGATCTGCAGCGCGCGCTGTGCCTCCACGATTTGAGAGGAGGCGATGGAGTTCATAGCGCGTCTGAGCTCACGCGACTCGTTCTGGCACGACCTCAGCAAGCGCGGCACCGTCACCTCAAGATCGGTGTTGAGCAGCAGCTCAGTGTTGATGCTATTGAGTACCTCCTGCTTCAGGTTCGCCTTCTCTGCCTCACTGATGTACGGCAGCAGCTCCTCGGCTGTGTAGAACTGCTCCTTGGTGAAGGCGGCTGCTGCCTTAGATGTTGGGCTACCCGTCGCACCACCACCAGTAAATCCGTTTCGAGCGCCGCTGACTACGTCAGTGGCGCGCTGCTGACCCTTCGTGATGGACCGCGACATCAGGCCGCCGCGCCAGTGCTGATGATCCTCTAGCAGGCAACAGAAAAAAAAGAAGGGATGACAGGAGTGAGACACTGCACTCTTTCACCGTATGAGAGACGACATGGAAGCAGTCACCACAGCAGAAGACGACCCCACCAGCACCAACACCACCCCTCTCCCAAAGCAGACAACTGAAGATTCAAAACGGCAGCGACGGCGTCAGCTTCTCCGGCCACAGTCTCCTTTCCGTGTGTGTCTGTCTGTGTGTCTGTGTGTGTGTCTGTCTGTGTATCCTTCTGTTCGTTGCGTGTTTGGGCTCGCGTGGTGCGAGAGAGAATACAGAATGGCCACGAGAGGAAGCAGCGGTGAACAAGGTGGAGGGGGGAGGAGAAGGGGAAGAGGAAGGGGGAGGGCATGGGAATATGCGTGCACGCCTCTTCAGGCACGTGCGCTCCCCCCCCTCCCCTTCAAGTAGCTGCCAGGCCGAGAGAGATCCGTCACCAAGCCGCTAGCAGCGCAAGGAGGCTCGCTGAAAGGGCCACTGGCCGGCAAACAGCAAGAAAGCGGTGGTTTTACAGAAGTAGCAACGCCGATGTGTCCAAGAGGTCTGTGCAGGGTGGCCAAATCGTGCAGGTATCCCCTTCTCTTGTCGTCGTTGTTTTGTTTTATACGCTGTACCCTGCGATGCTTGGCGGCGAACGCACGATAAAGGAGGAGAGTGTGTGAGATACGTGCGCGTCTTGCTGCATGGACCCCTCGTCGCTGACGTGAGCGATGTCTTCTTGTCTGGACAGTGCAAGATGTGCCCCATGCGACAACGGACTAGCGAGACAACTAAAGAGGAAGAACACGAAGTATCTTCGGTTGGATATACCTCTGAAGGGGAGGAGGGGCGCCGAGGGGGGAGGCAGTGACCACGGCAGGCGCAGACGTCGTCCGAGTCAAACAACTAGCAGCGTCATTCTACCACCCTCCCCCTCCTCTGTTGCTCTGATGCATTGTTATCATCGGCTCCGTTACAGTCCGTCTACTTCCCGAGGGCCTCCTTGCGCTTCATATAAGCCTCGATGAGTGCGTTGGCGCGGTCGTCAAGGGTCTGCTCTGTGTGGTGGGCGCGTGCCTCGACCGCCTCAGGCAGCGTCGGCACCAGCTCGTACTTCACTTGCGTTAGCCGCTCTGCCTCACGCAGGTAGTCTGGCACAATGTGATCCGTCTGCTCGTCCATCCGCTTGGCCTCTTCGATCTCATGATTCAGCTGCGCCACGACGCCGCCAAGCAGCACGCTCGAGTGGGCGGCGAGGCACGCCTTGCCGCCAAAGTAGCCGCCAAAGACGGCGATCCAGCCGCTGTATGACCTAAAAAAGGCCCAGCGGTTGCCCAGCGCCAAACAGGCCGCCATGGTCGCCATCATGTTACCGCCAAAGTACCCGTAGAACCAGTAGTTGCTGTTCACAACAGCGCTGTACTTGTCCATGGACTTGGTCATGCGTGCCCGACTGTCTTCTAGAAACACCTTTGCTGTGACAAGCGCCTGCTCGTACCTCTCCGCCTGCGTGAGCGGCTTGTTCTTCGTCTTGTCGTTGGCCGCCATGCCGCTGGGGCCTCCGCCGAGGGAGAACAGCGAGCCCTGCTTCCCTTGTGAGAACATTGGTGGTAACACAGGGGGGGAGAGAGGGCAACAGACAGAAGGCCCACAGGTCGTTCGACACAACGAGAACAGAGGTGAACCGCAAGCGAGAGCGCGCGCACGGGCGGGGATTCTTTGTTCGCTTGTCTTGTAAGGAGAGGGGGTAGAAGAGTAGGCGAATGTCACGCTGTGGGACAAGGGACACGACGGAAGAACCGAATGTGAGGAGAGGGGGGAACAGGCCCTTGCCTTAGAGTTTTATAAGAGTCTTTTCGAGCCAAGAAGAGCAAAAACGCCAGAAGCAGCAGCAGCGAAAGGTCGGACACGGGCCCGCTGGTGCGAGTGTACCTATGGGTGGCTCTATGCGAGCTTGCGTAGGTGCCCCTCATGGGAGGGGCCCACGAAGGCAAAGAGAGTCAGGAGAAGTATCACCATGAATGAGAAAAGAGCGCGGAATCCATGTGCTTGTCAGTGAAACATCTACTGCAGTCTTCCCACCCACTCCCCCCCCGCCCTCCACACACTCGCTTGCCTTGCGGGAGAGGGCAAGAGCAACGGTCAGCTAGGGAAAGTGGCGGCCGCCGCGATACACATACGCACAGAGAGGTGCTTCGCACCTACAAGCGACTCCGCCGAAACACGAGGCAAAAGTCACGTACACGTTGCGTGATTGCCACCATTGTCCGTCTCCCCCTCCGTCCTTCCTCTCCTCTCCCCCGCCCCGCTCCCTCCGTCAGCGGATAGGCATTTGCTTACTTCTCATGTTAGACTTACTGTGAGATACACCGGAGGGGTCCTTTTCGGCGGAGATGACACAAGAGCCGTCAACGCCAAGACACACAAGAGGCGCAGCGAGTGGCGTCCGCACCAAAGTCGATCACGGCTCCGTGATTGGGTCTGCCATTGCCGACCCTCCAAGACACGCCCGGCAGGCCTAGAAATTCGCTCCCACCCCCGCCCCGCCTTCAAGCACGCAGCTCCGCGAATCAGGGAAATATGGCGAGGGACCTCCTGCACTACCCCCACGCACATAAAGGCAGATGCTTCAATGCACAAGATGACTCACGGTGAGACAGGCGGGTCCGCAGGCACTGGGCGGCACTTCAACTCCAACAAAGGCGTGTAAGGGACCTGTGGATGGTCGGGGGTGTAGAACCCAAGCCCACGCAGGTCGCTGTTCAGCGCACCTTGGCTGAACCCAGGCGCTAGGTTGCGCGCCGTGACATGGTACTTGTCAAACAACGCCTTGTCTCGCCGGTACACAAAGCGGGCACGGATTGGGTTAACATTGTAGAGCGTTTGCGGGGGATCTCGCACGGGGCGCTGCACAACGGGATGGTGCGTGACAGCGCGCAGCTCCTTGCTTCGCAGCGATTGTAGGAGCGGCGTCGACTTGTTGTACAGGTCGCCTGTCGATGTGAGAGGGCTGTGTTCGCCTTTCAGTGTGTGTTGGGGGTTTCGTGCTCTGCTGCGGCTACTCATGATCGTGTGCACCTTCACAAGGGGCACGTCTCGCGCCAAGTAGGCGGCCAGAGTCCACAGCATGAGGTCCTCATCGCAATATGTACCGGCGTCGTGCAGGTACAGCTCGTCAGTGACTGGCATGAGTATGGCTCGGCCTGCCTCCAGCTCATAAGCGACAATATCCAGCGCACGGTCAGCCGTCGCGCGGCGCTTCTCCGTCGCTCCGTACTGGGCGGCCGCTTGCAGAGCCCGCAGACAGCTGGCTGTGACTATCAGTGCATCCTTGCCGCTACGCAGGCGCCGGGCGATGGCGACGAGGGCGTCAACGCACTTTGAAACGCCGCTGGAGTGTAGTATGAAGACGTTCTCCACGGCTGCTATGTGGTCTAGATTCGACACCAAGGTTCGCACTGGGTGGACACGACGACCCTTGCAGAGAACAATGTACGGCTCAGGATGAGAGCTGAGATGGGCAAGCACGGCAGCAGTGTCAGGAAGATCGCCTGCGGACGCAGTAAGCGGAAAGAACGGCGCCTCGGCGCGCTGCTCGGCGAGCCGCTCTGCCACATCCGCCATGTGCGGCACCGCCCTCAGCGTCATCACGTCGAACTGCTCTCTCTGCGCAAACGACAGCGCTGCCGACTTGGACGTCAAACTCTGCAGCAGCTCTGTACCGCTCTCGACGAGGGCCTGGTGCAGCCCCGCATCACCATCGTCGCGCGCCTTCGCCAAGCTCGCCGCGAGAAGCCGCAAGGCGGCTGCCTTGACCGTCGCCCGCTTGTCGCGCGAGACAGCCGAGAAGAAATCTGGCCCGCGCGTCTGTGTGAGAGACGGCGCCAACATCAGCGGCGGGGTGTCGTCGCGCTCGCAAAACAGCGTCGGCAACGTCAATGTGGACGATGCCGTGTCATGAGCCCTGAGCTGCCCACCAAGTAGCGCATCCAGCACGGCGTCGCGCTGCATGTCCATCACCTGCAACAACATGTACAAACGCTCAAGTCGCGCCGCCTGCTCATACTCAGAGAGCACAAAACCCACCGTAGACCAGCGCATCCACAGCTCATGCAGCAGTGCATGCAAGACAGGTGACGATGCCTTGCCATCGGGCATGACGCCTGAGAATCCCGCCATGACATCAAGGATGTCGTCTTCCGACCATCCCTCGGTGAAACAAAATGTTGCGTGCTGCGGTAGGGGAGGGCGCGCCAGGCTGCCCTGTTGCTCATCGACGACGGCCCTACCCGTCACGTTGTGCACATTGGTGACCATGTCCTCGAGGAAGTCGAGCAGCACGCGGCCCGTAGTCACGTGAGCAGACATCCGATTCACGCCGCGTGGGTGCGTGTAGTCGGCGCGATTCTGCGGGGCGTTGGGATTCAGCGTGTACCACTTATTCGGCTCCATGATCTTTACCAGTGCCAGAAAGTGGAGCACCTGCGCAAGCAACGCAGGCGACTCCGCCAGGCGGTGCGGCTGCTCCTCAACAAACACCACCGTCATCGCGTCCACCAACTGGACAAACGCCTTCGTCAGCTCGCTCGACACGGTGTAGCTGCGACCGTACTTGAGCACCTTGGCGGCAATGAACTGAAGCCCATTACCGTCCCACTCGAAGAGAGAGCTCAGTTCGTAGAGGACGCGCGTGAGTTCGTCGTTGCTGCGGCGCTGCAACGTCGCGGCAAAGTCGAGCACTGTCGCCATCCTCGCCTCGCGCTGTGGGCGGTTCCAAAACTGTGCAAGAAGGTCGTCCACGCTTCGATCGCACTCTAGCACATCGAGCAGCGGAAAGTGCCGGTGAACATGATAGCCGACCAGGTCCTCATCCTGCGCATCCGGCGGACGTGACAACGCTTCTGCATCCTCTGGCGACGCCCCTGCCACTGAGGTGGTAGCGAGACCAACGGATGTCGTCGTGGTTTCGCCGCTCAGTTCTGCCCACAGGGAAGACGCCGCTTCGGAGTTGTCGCCGTCGTTATCCTGAAGATGCGTAGACGCGCTTCCTCGCGGTGGACCCTGCGCTGCCTTGGCCATGCGCGCTCGAGCCTCTTCGATGTCCGGCACGTTGCGCAAACGTACCGGTCCAAAGCCCATCGAGGCGTCGTGCTTCGGCAGCGGAAAGGGAATGAAGTCGGAGCTGACCTCCTTAGGGTACATACTCGAGGGTAGCGTGCGGTACGACACACGCGGCAGCGCCGACGCGGCCGTCGAAGAGCTCGCGGTTGTCGATCCCGTCAACTCCGGGGACGGAGGCGGTGGTGTTGGTGCAGCTTTGTCAAAGCGCATGCGCCACACTTGGCTGACGCGCAGCACCCCTGCCACGACGCGACGGTTGCCAAAGTCTGATCGACGAGTCCGCAGCGGCATTCGCGTATCGAGAACAGAAGGAGGGAGGGGGTGTGGCGCAACAGCTGCAAAGCAGTCGTGTCGTGTAAATTTTATATATATGGCGGAAGCAGACAGGGCGAGAAGGAACGAGTAGATACGGGGGACGTGGGATAGCTTGTCCAGGAACCAACCGCGAACAAAAAAAAACAGAAAGAGAGATCTGTTCCGTTCTGTGCACAGAGGATCACCTTTCTTGTCTTGCTCGCTGCCGAGATTGTCCCCACGCTAGCGTTTCCCTGCACTCGTCACGGCACATTCTGTGCAGTGGTGGCGCATCCTCTTATCATACGGCGCTCATCTCTGCAATTTGATGCGTGAGTGCGCTATGGGGAGGGAGGGGGGGGTACTGTGCAACGCTTCCGAGAATAAAAAAAGAAGAGAGGCGGAGAGAGCGCGGACGCGAACGTGAAGCAGAATTACTGCAGAAGCCCTTCTACACTTACCTTCCCCCCCCCTCCCAGCACCTCATCGGTCCCACTGCACATGCGCTAAAGAGCGGGCAAGGTGTTGTACAGCACACAAAAAAAAGAAAAGATGCGTCCTTCGCTGCCTCCAGGACCACGCTACAGCCCTCACAACGGCAGCCAGCTCCATTGCGTCGATTTTTTCGCTTCGAGCGTCCGTTTGGGAGCTTTCCTGCTGCGTGTCCTCTGCATTCCGTTTGCTTTCGTGTACCTCTCCAAGAGGCGGACAGGCAAAGAGAAACGCGAGCGGGCAGAGCGGGAAACGGGGAGGAGGGGGGCGATCGCCTCCTCCCCTCCACCCTCCTCCTCCCAAATACACACACGCACACAATCTGCTTTTACAACGGACGCGCCTCCTCCACACAAACATACAAAACACCTTGTAAGCGTTGACGAAGAGCTGCAACAAGAGGAGGCACCGTACATCACCTGCAAGCGAGTGGGCGAAAGGGGAGGAGAAGCGCCTGGCACTCGAGGATGTAAAGAGTACACTGGGGAGCGCGAAAGAGACATGGGATTGGAGAAGGTGATGTCACCGATGCGAAGCCGGCGTGCGTGTCGACCACCAATGAGAGAGCGACATGGGTGACGCACGTGTGAGTGCGCGTATGCGTCGTTGCGGTGCTTCCATAATTGCCCTTGATGGAGAGCAGGAGACAACTCGAGAACAAAAGGGTGGCGCGGCGACGAGGCGGGTGATGAACAAATGAATCGCGTCCGCAACAGTGCCGCTCTGTACCTGCACACGTACACGGAGGCCAGAGACATGCCGCATTAAAAAAAAAGGGTTGAAGAAAACGCGCGCGTCGAGAGATTGGCACAAAGGAATGTCGGCGTCAAGCCGAATGCGAAACGGCGATGCTGTGGCAAGCCAACTTCATGAGCCGACGATGAAGGTCCTTTCCCCTTTCGCCCATTCCCTGTGTGTGTGTATGCGATGCTCAAGCAGACGCGCATCATCCCCGTCTGTTGCGCCCCACACCCACAGCCCGTGAGCCGCCCGCTTCCCTCGCTCTATCAGCCCATCCGCAGCACCGCAGAGAGCAGCACGCAAATCAACAGAAAAGCCACGAGCTTGTTGCTGATAAGCTCGAGGAGTCCCTGCGCCATCTTCTTCACCACCGATACTGCGGAACCAAATGTGCTGGTGCCACCTGACTGCCGTCGCGACGCGGCGGCGCTTTTTGCCCCTGTGGAGGGGCGCCGCGCATAGCTGCTTGCTGCCAGCTTGGTTGGTACCCTGTACTCGCGCACATGCTGTAGTCGAACATTACGCAGCGGGTTCAACGCTGCATTCGTGTCCCCCTTCTCTGCTGAAGGGTGCGCATAGCCGCCCGCTGCCGGCGAATGCGCCGCTGGTTGTGTTGTACCCGGTGCATGTGGCGACGACTCCTCCACGCCGTCTCCGCCAGCGTGCACTACGTGTCCGGCCATCAACGTCGTCGTCCAGTGCAACTCGTGCGCTGCCAATTCACGCAGTCTCTCGTCGTATGTGGCGTGCGCTTCAATGAGAAATAACAGGTCCTCGACGCTGCCTGGGAACATCAGCTTTGCGTGCAGACGCGAGATGCTGCGGTTACACACTCGCTCCAGAGCCTCCACCTTGTGTCGGGCCATCTCTAATCCCTCCGTTTCCACGTTGCCGCGGCGCTGCGTCACATCATCCTGCAACTCCCGTTTCGCCTCTGCCATCTGACGGATCAAGCTGGTGGAGAGCAATATGAGCGCGTCGTCCTCCGCAGCCCGCATGCGGCGCAGCACACGGTTCAGTCGCTCATTCCCGCTCAAAAGCACAAGATCGAGCAAAATGAAATAGAGCAGGACGAGAGCAGCGGTGACGAGGGGCCTGCGTGTCGCGCCGGTGGCCATGCTGCTCACCGACCCAACCGCGCCCGCAACTGTCGAGATGACCAGAGAGGGAGCGCCTTCCTGATCCTTGCTAACGTTCTCATTGCCCTCCTCGCTAACGCTTTCTACATCGCCTTCCGCACCACTGTCGTTGACCTGTGGCTGCTGAGGCGAGAACGGTGTGCTCCTCGACGCCGCCTCCGACTCATTCTCGTTGGACTTCACGAACAGAACGAGGTTGCCGCCACGGCGCTGCTTGGAGGAGATGGTGGATCTTTCGTATGGCATGTGAACTCGAAAGCTCGCGGGCGGCACCTCCTCTGACAAGGTCGTGTTGGCGGGTAGCTGCCGTGTGCTCTGGCCATCGTCGGTGGGCGCGCCGCTCGTGGCCACTGGCACTGGGAAGTCGCCCGTGCCGTTCGGCTGCATGGCGGCGAGGTCCAAATACGTGTGTTTACGTGGAATGTGGAAAGAGATATGGAAAGGGGAAAAAAGGAAGCAAGCGCCGCCCACTGAATAAGGCTGCCAAGTCCGATCTACGTCTGTGCGGTAACGCTGCAGTGGAATGGCTCCGCCGCTCGCTCCTCACGCGAGTGACCCGCCTCTTTTGTTGTCTCTACCGCCTTTTCTTTTGTGTGTCTGTGGGGGGAGAGAGGGGCGGGGAATGGGAGACTGCCAGCCAGTGGTCCGACTGTAACCGCGCAGACTACACCTACGCGTAGTCGACGAGGCGCCTTTCCGCTACCCACCGGCAATATGAAGGCGAAAAT
Source organism: Leishmania mexicana MHOM/GT/2001/U1103 (assembly GCF_000234665.1). NCBI lineage: Eukaryota > Euglenozoa > Kinetoplastea > Trypanosomatida > Trypanosomatidae > Leishmania > Leishmania mexicana. Next base: position 427,058 of record NC_018331.1, read on the forward strand.
GCACCCACGAGCAAACAAAAGGGAGGCAGAGCAACCCGAGATCGCCGGAGAGCAGAATCAGCGAAAGTCAGTGGGAACGCCACAAGCACAGCTTGATCAACGTGCGGTGCTTCAAGGTCCGAAGATGCGCCCGTATGATGCGGTGTCTTTGTGTGGCCCAACACACTACCACTTCTGTTGCGCCTCGACACACCGACCACGCACCAAAAGAAAATGTCGAGTGCGGTAACCCATGTGGCGTCGAGGAAGGGGGTATTTCGTAGAGAGAGTCAGGTGTGGCGTGGCGTGGCATGATCGCAGTGTCGAAGTCATTCAACCTTGTGCCCTTGGCGGGGATTATCTTACTGTTGTACCTGTGATTCAAGAGGAAGAAGGGCAGCTGAGAAGGCGCCCGCTCGCGACACCATGCAACTTAAAGTGGTACAACGACGACACACAAGCACACCCACCCACTCTCGGGTGGACAGGAGGGCAGAACTTCGAACCACCGCTCAGGGACGGAAAAAAAGGTCTGTCGTGTCAAACACCTCCGAGGAAGAACGCGTTGCACAGAGCAGTAGCAGCAGCAGCAGCTCCACCCCCCCCCTTCTCACCCCTGCTCTCCCCGTTAGTCCCGCTCGTCGGGATCAAGCAGTCGGTCAGCGCGGCGGCGGGCCCGCTTTCCAGCGTCTACGATGGGCTTGAAACCAATGTCCACCACGTCCCCACGGTCGTTGCGCACGTAGGTATACTGAGTCGCCAGTTCAGCAATCTCGCTGTCCGTATACTTGAAGAACATGACGTAAGCTACATAGCAAATGAACGATGACCAGCCCCCCACCCAGACCGCTTTGAGACTGCTCCACCGCCAGCCGTACTGCCAGCGAATCGGCAGGCGCGGTCTCAGTTGCTGGAACACGTATCCGCCAGCACTCTTGGGTAGGTCGGGCACTCCAGGGTTGCGAGACCCGATCTTTTTGCCCCCGCCAACCTCAGCACGGCCGCGACGCTTGGGGCGCTCCACGGCGGGGCGCGGGACCTCGAGCCGTGGAAAGCACCGACGCAGCATGTCGTGCTACTCTTGTTTTATCGGGTGCCTGCTATTGCCATTGGTGGAAAGGAAAAGAAGGCGAATGCGCCCGAGGCGGGGGGAGGAATAAGAGCACGGCAGCCGTAGTAGCAAGAGACTGGCACACAAGCATGGTAAAGAACATCCCTTTTCGTGTAGGAGCATGGGTACGGAGTAGACAGGAAGTCTGGGCGTGTTGTTCCGTTGTCCACAGAGCACCTGCGCCGAGGAAGGAGGAGAGTCAAAGACACAGCGCACTTTATCCATCGAGAAAAAGAGAGGCCGGAGAGCGCCGTGTCGACCACCCTCGTCCGGCGCTCGACCCAAACAAAGCGCGCATGCGACCAACACGCCTTGCTTTATCGCGTGGCCCGTCTCCCACAGCGGCGCCTGTGCGGCTGCCTGTCCTCCAGGCAGTGCACCGCCTCCTCTCTCTCGCTGCCTTGCCTTCCAATTGTGCGCAACCGTACACGCAGGGTGTCGGCACAGCGCGGTGGGGTAAGTATATTCGTATGCATCGGTGGGTGTAGGATGATTAGATCTGAAAACACACCAACACACACACACGCTTATTCGTTGTTACGCGCACCGCACACACACGAGAACGAGAGAGACATCAGCTCTCACAACGAACTAACAAGGCGTATTTCCTTGGCAACGCAAGGAGGAAGAGGGAGGGGGGCGGTCACAGGGCAAGACGCACAAGCAGCAGCAGCAGCAGCAACAGCAGCTCAGGTCCTCCTGCGCGCGCGGGGCATGCCTCATCTTACCCAGTATTCTTGGCGTTGTTGCGTATCTCGATGCTCATGCTCTCATAATTTGCCCGATCCGCCGCAGACACCGAAGGTTTGATCTTTGCCAAGCTCGCCTCGAAGTTGTCTGCCGTAATGGTGGGCAGATCCGCCGTGTCGGCGCTCTTTCCAGTGATGTCGCGCTCCAGCTCCTCCAGCTCGTCCTTTGTGTAGGACTTGTACACGCCCTTCAGCGCGGTCAGCGACGCCTCGCGCATTAGGGCAGCCAAGTCGGCGCCGCTGAAGCCGGTGAGCCGCTCGTCATGCGCCAGCCTTTCCAGGTTCACCTCGGCATCCACCGGGTACTTGCGGGCGTGTGTCCGAAGAATCGATTCACGCTGCGCAGGCGACGGCAGCGGCACGTATAGCAGTTTGTCCAGGCGACCTGGACGCAGCATGGCGGAATCAATCATATCGGGGCGGTTCGTGGCCCCAATCACGTAAACGTCCTTGCGCCCCTCCACGCCGTCCAGCTCAGTCAGCAGCTGGTTCACTACGCGCTCGCTGCTCGGGTTTGCCCTGTCCGACCCGCGGCGCGGTGCCAGTGCATCTAGCTCGTCAAAGAAGAGGACGCATGGGGCGCTAGCCCGCCCACGCGCGAAGACCATCCGCACGCTGCGCTCACTCTCGCCGACGAACTTGTTGAGCAGCTCTGGACCCTTGATGGAGATAAAGTTGGCGCCTGATTGGTTCGCGATTGCCTTTGCGACCAGCGTCTTGCCGCAGCCCGGTGGGCCGTAGAGCAGCACGCCGACGGGATGGTCGAGACCGAAGCGGTGATGCAGCTTCGGGGCGCGGATAGGCTGCAAAATGCTGGTCATGAGCTCCTCCCGCACGTCCTCGAGGGCGCCGACGTCGTCCCAGGAAACGTTCGGGATCGTCGTGAAGCCCTCCCGCATCGCCGACGGCTGCACCCGCGTCGTCGCCTCCTTCAGCTCATCGAACGTGACGCAGAACCCGGAGAGCTCTTCCGTCTTTACATCACCCACAGCGCCACGCTCGTCCAGCTCCTTGTACTTGCGGCGGATGGCGAGGATGCACGCCTCCTTGACGAGAAGGTGCAGGTCTGCGCCGACGTAGCCAGGGGTCATATTGGCGAGCTCGAAGAAATCGACGCCGTCGGACAAGTTGATTCTCGCGCAGATGATATTGAGGATGCTTTGTCGCTCGTCGATTGAGGGGATGCCGAGGGAAATTTCCCGATCGAACCGGCCGGCGCGGCGCAGCGCCGTGTCCAACGCTTCTGGGCGGTTTGTCGCCCCCATGACGCAAACCACCTTGTTGTGCTGTCGCCACGCCTGCGACACCTGATCCATGCAAGTAAGCAGCTGCCCAACGATGCGACTCTCCATAGCGCGCTGGGCGTCCTCGCGACGGCCCGCGATGGTGTCGATCTCGTCGATGAAAACAATGCTTGGCGCCGCCGCTATGGCGTCCATGAACAAGTTCCTCAGCTTTGCCTCGCTGTCGCCGCTGATGCCGGAGACGATCTCCGGCGCCGAGACAAAGAAGAGGGGCACCTGCAGCGAGCCGGCGATGGCGTGGACGAGCTTTGTCTTGCCGACACCCGGCGGGCCATGCAACAGGACGCCGCACGGCGGATCTGCACCGAGGCAGTTAAAGAGGTGCGGCATGCGGATGGGCAGCTCAATGAGCTCTTTTATTACCGGCAGCTCCTTGGCCAAGCCGCCCATGTCTTCAAGGGTGATCTTCGGAATGACACCGAGCACCTCGCTCTCTCCGTCGCCGCTGGCGCTCTTTCCCGCCTCCTTGCCACTGTGAGCGCGGCTGCTGCCGGACTTGCTACCCTGCGGCCCTTCCTCCTCCTCCTCACGCGGCCGCTTTCCTTGAAAAGGGTAGTTGTCGTCGGCGAAGTGCCGTGGGCCGCTGCCGGGGCGCTGCTTACGGTACCCATTGGGGGTCTGCCGAGCCATGTGCTTCAGCTTACCCTTGAGGCGGTCACTCATGTCCGACATGACTCTTTCCTGTGAGGGCAGAACGAGTGAAAAGCCCTAGAAAACAAAAAGGAAAGATGCGGCGCACCACCTGCCGCCGCACATGTTGGCAGAGGTGTGTTGGCAAATCACCGCAATGACAGGTGGAACGAAAAAAGGTGCGTGAAGAGTTGTGGAGACCGCGGCAGCGTATGTTAGAAAGAATGATTCGGCGGCATCGTAAAGGACGGCAGCTGCCGCACGCCCCGTACGGGCCTTTCGTGTCCTCCTCGTCGTCATACGTTCTCCTTCAACGACCCCACCGCCTCGCTCTTCATCATCTCCGCGAAGGGCGACGAAGAGAGGGTCGGGGGGGTAGAGGCCGGTGGTGATGCCACGCCACTGCGGCCTTCCTGCTCTACCCTGAGAAACTGATGACCAGTTTCTCACCGGTCGCTTCGGCAATGCTCAAAGGTGGAGATAGAGATGGACGAACAGGAAGACGGGTATCAATCCATGAAGACAGCATACACACACACACAGACACACACACACAACGGCATGTCGGTACGACAACGACAACGACAGAGCCACGCAGCAGCTGACGAGCACACGCTCAGGCAAGCAAATAGTCTTTTTCCTGTGCATGTGCGTACAGGAATGGAGAGAGCGAACACCGAAAACAAACGTGAGCAGTGGAAGAAGAGACAACGCCCTCTTCTCCCTTTCGCTCGGCGGTGGTGGTTATCGTCGTCACGGCGATGGGGTGGGTTGGGGGTTTGGGGGAGGGGGACAGTGGAGTGTGAATAGACGGGACAAACACGTCAATGCAATGGGGCGCACTCCCGGACAAGCCCACACGTTGCGTAGGTAGCTACAGCGGCACGGCAAAACAGACGTAGAGGAGGGAAGGGAGGAGGGAGGGGGGTGCGCTGCGCATGGATAAGAACTCGCAAGCAGGCGAGCCACACATAGTCGCAGGAAGCATCGAAAACGGCTTCGCTGACGCACACGCGCCTCCAAATCACACAGGGCTCTCTGCTGTCGCATCGCTCATCATCCCCATTTGCAAGAAGACGGGCCCGTGGCCACGGTGGCACTCACCTGTCACAGAGCCAACGCGACGGGGGAAAAAAAAAGAAAAACGGGAAAATGCGATGGAGAACAAGACAAACAAAAAAGATACTTCTGTGTGTGTGTGTGTGTGTGTGTACATGTGAATGACGTAACGGGCCGTGCGCCTGTTCCATTCCCCACCAGCACCACCACCATCTCACTCTCTCGCTTCTCAGAGACCTCACACGCTCACACCCACAGAAAGAGAGAGAGATCGTGGACCCTGCCACGCCCCCCCACCCCGCTAACGCAGCACGTCAGCTCGCTCCGTCACGCTCATAGGGAGGCCCGCACAGAAGACCCCATGGACGACCGCGCCCCTGTTCGCTCCTGGGTCTCTCCCCCTCCCTCTCTCCCCCCTCTCCACCCTCTCCCACCACCTTTGGCCTACTCACAGCCCAACCGCCGTATAGAGAAAAACACACGGGCGAATCCGATACAAGTCCACACAAGGAGAAATGCAAGAGGCTGAAGGGGTACATGACACGCGTGCTTTTCCTCCCTCAACGGTGGTTGTAATAAAGCCCAGCGCAAGTAGGTGTGCCCATGTGCATTGCGAAACAGACGCAGAAATCGGCATGCCTGAGGGAGAAGAGGGAATGCGCACGCGAGCAATCGGATTCATCAGCGCAGCAGCCGCGGCAGCACGAGAAGCACGGTCAGCAGCCAGCACCAGATGGCGATCTGGGGGAGGAGGGGGAAGAGTGTTTAAAACAAGGGTGGTGCCGGGGAGGATAAGACACAAACCGGCGGCCCACCGGTCGCCCCGGCAAAGTATCCTGAGCCAAAGAATGGTGAACATAAGAAGCCAACAACAGCATAAACGTGGGTAGTCGTGGACTACTACGTCGCAAGCACACCCAAGACCTCGCCCGCACGCGCAGATGAAGGCACAGAGTGAGTGGGGGAGAGAGAGGGATAGACGGGTGTGGCCGCTGAGAATAAGCAAGTGTAGGGAGGGTTGCAAGTGCAAACTGTGTGGAAGAAGAGGGGTATCATCAAGCGTGCGCACATGGCTCGACTCACGCTTGCCTCGGTCACGCAAAACTGGCCTCTGCATGTCTCACTCTCGCCCGCTCACCACGTGCCACGAGCTCTCTCCGCTTTCTTGTGCTTTTAATAGTAGCGCATCGGAGCTAACGCCACTGCACGTCCGCGAGCGTCTTGCCCTCCTGCATCAGATCCCACAGCGGCGACAGCTCACGCAGGCGCTCGACGTTCTTGACGCACTCCTCGATGACGAGGTCCACCTCCTTCGCAGTGGTAAAGCGGCCAATGCCAAAGCGGATGGAGGTGTGCGCGTTCTCAGCGTCAACGCCCAGGGCGCGGAGGACGTAGCTGGGCTCGAGCGATGCGCTCGTGCAGGCGCTACCGCTTGACACCGCCACATCCTTCATCCCCATGAGCAAGCTCTCGCCCTCCACACAGGAGAAGCTGATGTTTAGGTTGCCCGGCAGACGGTGTTTCAAGTCACCGTTCACGACAAGGTGTGACAGGCGACTCTGCAGTCCGTTCAGTAGACGCCACTGCAGCCTCTCTGTGTGCGCCGCGTCGCGCTTCCACTCCTTCATGGCAACCTCACAAGCAGCGCCCATGCCGACAACAAGCGCAGTGGCGACGGTGCCGCTCCGAACGCCACGCTCCTGCCCGCCGCCGCTGACAGGGGAGCGAAGGCGCACGCGCGGGCGACGCCGCACGTAGAGGGCGCCGCAGCCTTTCGGGCCATAAACCTTATGCGAGGACATTGACATGGCATCGATGTTGTCGGCGTTCACGTCGAGCTTGACCTTGCCCAGAGCTTGCGCCGCGTCGGTGTGGAAGAGAACCTTCTTGGAGTGACACAGCGCCCCGATCTCGCGGATGGGCTGCAGCACGCCAATCTCGTTGTGTGCCGCCATGCATGAAACAAGAGACGTGGTGGGCTTGATCGCCGCCTCCAGCACCTTCAGGTCCAAAATTCCGTTCTTCTGCACCGGCAGGTACGTCACCTCGAAGCCCTCCATCTCCAGGTAGCGGCACGAGTCGAGCACGCACTTGTGCTCTGTCTGCAGCGTGATGATGTGATTCTTCTTGGCCTTGAGGAAGTTGCCGACGCCCTTGATGGCGATGTTGTTGCACTCAGTCGCGCCACTAGTGAAAAAGATCTCCTTCGGGCTTGCGCCAATCAAATCAGCGACCTGCTTGCGCGCCTTCTCGACCGCCTCTTCGGCGCTCCAGCCGTACTGATGGGTGCGACTGTTCGGGTTGCCGTACTCCTCCGTCATGTAGGGCAGCATCGCATCCAGCACGCGGGGGTCCAGCGGGGTGGTGGCCTGATTATCCATGTAGATCGGTCGAGTCTTGAAGACGGGCAGCGTGGACGAAGGGGCAGCAACAGCTGCGGCAGCCTTGGAGACTGCCCCGGCACCGTTGGCCGTCGAGGCAGCAGCGCAGAAAAAGACACGCGACGCGCGCCACATTATGCCCCAACTCCTCGCTTGTTTGTGACTATCTTCGACGAATCGGTGACTGACCGAGTGTGTGCGGGTGTGTCAACGTGGGCGCAGCCGTGTGTGTGTGTGTGTGCCTCACCTTACTCTTTGTTTCTCGTATTACTGTATACTTTGACCTTTGCGTTGCGTGCATGTACTCCTTGCTCAGGACTTGGGCGTTTGCGCACGCTCGCCGGAGAACACCACCACCAGACCCAACACACAAGTGCACTCACGCCGGAAAAGGGAGAGAGAAGAGAAGGGTGAAAGAAACAGGCAGTCCGTGAATGGCGCGTCGAGGGAGATAATGAATGCGGTGCGAACAACAACAACACAGCAGTGCGACGGCACCGCTGAGCAGCATCTCGTACAGAGTGGGGAGTCCCCCGCTAGCGCAGTCCACGGTGCTGGTGGGACGGTACCCTCCCACACTACGCGCAAAAGCCGTAGTGAGCAACGCCCCTTTCAGCTGATCCAGCGGTGTGTCGGAAATGCGATACGCCGAGGACGACAGCGATGGCGGCGTACGCGCATTTGTCTTTTTCCTCTGCTGCGGCGCCATTGGTTGCCGTTTCCGAAACGAAAATGCGTCAATGATGTGAGCGGGATGAGGCACAGTCACAAGGGCGCCGCATCTCTCTCGCTCGCTCTCGACCACTCGCCGCGCGCGACATCACGAGTTGACCACAAACTACCAAGGTTCCATCAACAATCACGCCTGCCTCCGGAGCACTCTCACGCCCTCCCTGACTCACGCCCGCGGAAGAGGCACGGGAGGTTAAGGAGGAATGTATTTTTTAGCCGGTGCCCATTGCTCTGCCCTGCAACACGAGCTGCACGCCACTCCACCCCAGCCGGGCCCCGTCGCACAGGCGCACATGGCCTGGCGCGCAGCAGCCCTGGGCACACGCGGTACAGCATTGCGCCGACCCAGTCATCTCGGTGCGGCCTCCGTCCAAAGCTCGGCACAGACACACCCATTGCGCCGGTCCCCACGTGCCGCACCCTCCTCGAGAGTGGCGCAGGGCCCCTGCACCAGTGGGCAGAGTGAGGGGCCGGGGAGGGGGTGGGTGAGATGTGTTCGAGTCACGCTGGCACTCTGTCCCCATCATGTGGATGGCACAAGGGTGTCCGCCGTCGCAGGCCGCTCCGACGCCAAGCCGTCCACAACCTCACCAGCGACATCAGCAGCGATACATCGCTCTGACCTCCCCTACGTCGTTGGTGCTGGGCCCGGCGACACCACCCGAGGTGGCTGGGGCACTTGGCAGGGGTTGGGGGTGGGGGAGGGCTGGCTCACTTTCCACCACGCACAAACACACAGAGAGTGCGGGGTGTATACTGGGGCCTGCGACACCACGCACTGAGGGGTGCAGCCCCCCCCCCGCTCCTCCGTCCTAGACGAGGAAGAGAGAGGGATGGGCAGCAGGTCGAAAAAAGTGCGCAGCGGGCGGTCATCCACCAACCCTTCACAATCAGCAGCCGATACGAGAAGCTACCACAGTAGTTCATCCGCAGCGCCCACAACCTCGTCCACGTCCGCCGCGGCCTCCTTGGCGTCCTCATCGCTACCCTCGCCGCTCCAGCCTTGGTACGGGTCCATCAACCCCATATCTGCCACTGTGGTGCGCACTGCGGCGACAAAGCTGCGGCTGGCGGCATCGTCGCCAACCGCGTAAAAGTTCGCAGCCACCTGCCTCGCGCGCATCTCGTTGTAGACGACGCGCATCTGATCAGATGTGGCAAAGTATGCCGGCAACTTCATCGTCGACTCCACGTCACCCGACTGCGAGTCGCCAATGACTGCCGCTGTGTTTTCGACATCCCGCACCCACCGCTGCAGGGCCATGTCCGTGATGCGGAGAAATGTGCGGTAGCTCATCGACACCGGGTAGGCCGCTGCCGCCTTGACTGATTGCAGTGGGTCTGCCACGCGATACTCCTGCAGCAGGGCTTTTGCCCCGCGTCGCAGCACTGGATGCACGCGCAGGTGCGCATCGACAGAAAGCTGCTGTAGAACCGACGAGAGGGATGACGTGAGCACCAGTATGCGGTGGTTGCGATCTGCCGAGACACGGCTTTCAGCGTTCATAGCCACGTTACCTCCTGCCTCATCAACGGCCGCCAACGGTGAGTTCGCGGTCAAGGCACGACTTACGCCCCCCGAGCGGTGCATGTAGTCGTACAGCAAGCTGCGCAGCGTGTTCCCGGCGTAGCCACCGGTACCCATGACGCCGACGAGAACATCGTAGTCGTCGAGGACCACGATCCCACTTTCTGTGTGCGAGGCGTCGTTGAGAGCGTCCCGAAGCTTTCCCAGTTGCTCCGCGTGATCGGGCAACTGCGCCAGGCGACGACAAGAAAAGTAGCGCACCGTTGTGAAGTCGAAGACGCGGGTGAGGGCTCGGGCCACGGTGGACTTGCCGGTGCCTGGGGCACCGGTGATGGCGAGCATTCCTGTCACGGTGCGGTTGCTCTGCATCACGTGCTCAATCACCGCAGTCGCCTTCTTGATGTTCTTGCTCACGGTGCCATCGTGGTCGGCAATCTCGGTACTGGCCCTGTCGCCGTCAGCGGAGAGCTGCGACAGGACAGACACCTCATCTTTGGCGCTGCGGATGTCCTTGAAGGCGCGCTCAAAGTCCTCCAGCGTTACCTTGAACAGCGAAGGCGACGAGGCGGACGAACTCATCCTGCCGCTCCCTCCTGTGCCCTCCAGACCAAGCCCGCCAACGTCGCCTGCGCGGTGGCCAATCATCTCCGCGTCCGCCACGCCAGACGACCCCTCGTCGGCCTCCTTGCTGTGCGGGCCGGCCTGAAAGAGCCCATCACTGCGATACCGCAGCAACGCGTAGCTCAGGGCAGAGCGCACCGTGCCGGCGATGTCAGATCCGGAAAACCCGCCGCTTTCCAGTGCTAGGTCTCGCAGAACCACGTCGGGTGCCAAGAAGTTCTGCTCTCGCAGTCGCTCTGTATGAATGAAAAAGATGTCCTCGCGGCCAGGGACGTCCGGCGCGGGGATCTCGATGAGCACCTCGAAACGGCCAGGACGGAGCAGCGCCGAGTCGATCGCCTGCAGCCGATTCGTCAGGCCGACAACCAGCAGGTCGTTTCGGCTCCTCACGCCGTCCATGAGAGACAGCAGTGTGTTCGTGACACCGTCGTACACTGCCTTGGCAGAGCTCTCATCGCTAGAGTGGCCGCGGCGGCGGAAGAGTGCCTCGAACTCGTCAATCACGAGCACCAGCAGCGCGCCCTTCTTCTTTGCGCCACTCCTCTTGTGCGCCGAGCGGTCAAACCTCTGGTTCTCCTGCTGTGCAGTCTCCTCCTTGGATGTCGTGCCGATGTCGTATCCCTCGAACACGTCCCGCAAGTTCTTTTCGGACTCGCCGACAAACTTCGACAGGATGTCCGCCGCGTTCACGACGGAGAGGCGCGTGTTAGGGCCCAGCAGGCGGAACAAGTTGCGCGCAATGAGGGTTTTGCCGTTCCCGGGCGGTCCGTAGAGAATGACACCGCGCACGTGCTGCAGCTGCAACGCTTCGGCGAGCGGTGCCAGAGACGGAAGCCGAGAGAGGAAGACGCGGCGGAAGAGAGTGCGGAGCTCACGCTTGAGGCCGCCGATGCCGAGCTCCACCCACACCTCATCGCCATTCGCTGCGCCGTCGCCATCGTACCTACCGTCCGCGCGCTTGGCGCCGTCCTGAGACGCCGGCAACGGCGCGTACAGACGCTCGAGCGGGTGCTGACGCACCTCCTCCCATGACACCTTCTCCGCCTGTCCCCGCGGCGCGTCGGCGGACGTCTCGTCTTTGGCGCTCGTCGTGTTGCTCACCCGCAACTCCACCGCACGGCGCAGTACGGTAACGGTGCGGTAGGCTTCCTCGCCGCTGCGTCGCTCCTCAAGACGTACGTCGAACCACATCGGCTGACTCACCAGCCGCACCAGCTGCGGTGCCATGCCCTCCACGCCAGCGAGGCTGAGGAGCGGGTTTTCCAGCTCGCACGAGATCAGCTGTGTAGGAAATACCAGCGAAGCCGTGGGTCGGTTGCAGGTCAGGACAATCTTCTCGAGCAGGCGCGTCTCGGCTTCGCTCTGCTCCTGGCCAAGCAGCGGAGGACGGCGGTGCTCCTGCAGCAGCACCCGGTGCCGTACCGCCCGCGAGTCTCCGTTGTCCGTGTCTTGCACCTCTGACGGAAGGTGCACGCCCTGCAAGGAGAGTGTGACACTTGCGATTGGGGCAGGTGCAGTCGACGACGATACGGACGCGGCGGCGCGTGCCGCAAAGCATCCAGTCGTCTCCCGTGCCTCAGCCGCACCGTCTCGGCAGCCACGCACGTACAAGATTTCTGGCGCAGCATCGTCTGCCTGCGCTCTAGCAAGGACGTCCACGCATGACAGGACACCCACAGAGAGCACTAAGATGGTAAACGAGAGCTTGACGCACTGACGCAGACGATACAGCGAGTGACACATGGTTTCACAAAGGAGAACTCACCGCACGAAGAGGCAGCACTATCGTGAAGAGGAGGGCAGCCCAACCACTCCCGACACGACGCACCAAAACCCTTCAAGTGAAATCTGCTTGCTCCCAGGTAGAAAGAGCACCCTGTATGCATACGTATGTGTGTGTGTGTGTGTGTGCGTGTCCGCGCACAAGCGAGGAAGAGCGCGGCGACAACAGAAAACACAAAGAGGATGAGGAGATTGGAAAAAGAGGAAGGGAGAGAGACGTACCCAGTGAGTCGTAGGATGCCGCGTGCGTATATATATATATATGTGTGTGTGAAATCACCGCTATGATTTCCCGTTGATGCCGCCCTCCCTCCTTTTCCACGGCGTCTTTCAGCGACGGGGGACGCGCGCCAGCAAGACGTGGAAGAAAAGCGCAAGAGCGAGCGAGAAACAAACCCCTCGCAGACCCCACACGCATCACAGGCGATCGGTAACGTGCCGCGGCACAAGCAACGCGTAAAACAGAAGCCCAGTTGGGATAGGACCGTGCATATAGGGTGGGTTCGTGCAGCACGGAGACGGGGTCGCCATCCAATCGATGAGGCAATGGACGTAGATGAGAACAGGGTGGCAAAAGAGAACGTGAAAGAGCGTACGGGGGTGGAGGAAAGGCATGCACGTAGAAGGAGGTGCAGGAGAGGGGGGGGGGCAAAACCCGTGGATATTCGGGTGCGACATCCGCGCAGCCGCCCTATCCAGTACGCGCCTTCGCTGGGGGAGTGGGAGGGAGGGGAGGGGGGCTGAACCCACGTGAAAGCTCGATCACACGTCAAACGCCATGGTAAACAAGGCGGCGTCGCGCCGCTGTGTTTCGTGGGTGTGCCCTGCCATACACGCCAGTCCCAGCCATGCGACACGGCTCACCCTTCCACATCGTCATGGACAATCCTGTTATTCTGTACTTGCCTTCGTTGGTTGAGTCGCAGCCCGATTCGCGAGAGAAGGGAAAGTCATACACGGGTGTACGCACAGGTACGCACACATACAGGCGGCAACAGACATATGATGATAATGCATTCAAGACGAGGCACATCACGTGATGAAAGGAGGAGGAGGGCGGGTGAGGGAGAAGTGCGCAGACGTCTGCTACATGTACAAGGGGCGTTTATGTGTATGTATCTGTGCGCGTGTGTGTGTGGGTATCTATCTCGAGAGAGATGGGGGAAGAGGGGGAGGGGCACACGTGCACAGTGAAACACATGAGAGCAACAAAGGAAAAGGAATCGTCTGAGGTACAAAGATAGATAGATATAGATACAATACGCTCTGCGTACACGTGCCCATGCATCCCAAACGCGCGCCTTCTCTGTTTTAGCATGTGTATGCCTGTTTCTTTCTTTTAGCGAGCGTTGGTGGCGTGCGTGTGTGCGTGCGTGCGTGGTGTGTGTGTGTGTGTGTGTGTGTGTGCGTGTTTCAATGTCTTCTGAGGGGTAAGGAAGGGAGAACACAAGAAAAACGAAAACAGAAAGAGAGCGAGAGATCTCAGCATTCGCGAGAATCTTTCACGTGTAACACTGGTACACTGGGATTGTCAGTTGGTGTGGTGTGGTGTGGGATGGGGAAGAGGACGGAGGAGGGAAGGCCCGCGATGCTCGCGTGTCTGTCTGTGTTCCTCGTCGTGTTCTTTGCGCCTTTCCCCTGCGGCTGAGGTTGAGGAGGGAGCATGTGAAAGAGGGGGGAAGGACGGCACAGGTACCCACTGTGCACACATGTCGCTGTGCATCTGTGGACGCGCGTTGGGTGGATGGGTGCGCCCATCCTGCACGCCTACCCCGTCCCCCTCACCGCGCCAGCAAAGAGGAAGAGAGAACGGGGGGAGGGGGGTGCCAAGGAAACCAAAAGAAACCGAAGCACGCGCAGGCCACCCGTTTGTCGTCCCCTTGGTATTTCCCTGCCGCCCCTACTTGCGGTTCAGCTCTTCGATTCGCCTATAGATGGTAGCGGCCAGCCTCGGGTCCTGCAACGTCTCCACGGCGAAGCGCGCGTAGCCCTCTAGGGTCGCCCTGTCGTCGGGGTCCATCCTCAGCACGTGCTCGAACATTTCCTTGGTCCCATCGACCAGCGAGCGCAGTCGGCCAGAGAAGAACTGTGTGTTGGTGCCCTGCAGTGCCACGGCGCTACCGCGGCGCACCTCTTCCTTCTTCAATCGCATACATTCACCCTGCAAGACACCGAGAATGTGCCGCACCACCTCGATGTTGCTCGGCTGGAGCCTGTGCGCTCGTTGCAGCATTGCCATGGCATCCTCGAAGCGGTTTTGGCCATTCGCGTAGAAGGCGCCGAGCTGGTGGCACGCTGTGAAACTGTTTGGGTTGATGGCGACTGCCTCCTTGAAGAGCTGCTCCACCCGATCGAAGACGCGCCGGCGCACCTCATCGTTCGTGTAGACCGTCTTGCTATCGGTGCAGGCCCACATAAACTGACCGTACTGTAGCACCACGTCCTCCGACGACGGGGCCAGCTCCAGCGCCGCCTTGAAGTGCTGCTCCGTCTTGAAGGGGGTGGGCATGACGCCAGCCATGTAGTTGGCGAACGCCGCGTGCGCCTGTGCCGCGTTCGGGTACCGCTCGAGAAAGTGAGCGTACAGGGCTTCGCCGCACCCCACCTGCCGGTCGTCAAAGGAGCGGCACAGGTAGTGGGCGTAGCACATGGTGCAGTTCAAATCGCCGGAGGAGGCCGCGTACGCCTTCGCGATGTACTTGCGGGCCAGGGTGTGGCAGCCAGAGTGCATGCACAGTGTGGCGTAGTTCACGAGGATGGTGGCATGATGCGGGAAGCGCAGCAGCGCGCGGCGGTACATGCGGTTCAGCAGCTGCGGCTCCTGAAAGCGGGTCTGCACGACATAGGTAGCGAAGCACACGGCGTCTTCACTTGTGGCGGTGGCAACGCCGTCCAGCAGCAGAGGAGCGAGATTTCCGAGGGACACGACCACGTTAGTATCGTTCGCGTTGGTCAGGTGACTTTGCACCCCGGCTGCGAACGCCGCCGCGACGCGATCAGGCGCCACGCCGAGGCCCTTCAGCAGGTGCTCCATTACCTCCATTCGCTGTCCGTGCGACATCGTATCCCAGGCGCTACCCGTGCCCAGCCGCGCCAGTCGCATGTGCATTTCCGTCGCCGCCGACGGGTTCGCGCGCATGACGCGCTTCATGTACACAGACCCCTTGGCGTAGTCGCCGGACTGCACGAAGACGTCCGCCACCACCTCCGCCACCTCCAGGTACGTAGGGCACACGGCCGCAGCGCGTTCGTAAAGAGTGGCTGCCAGCTCCGGGTCCGTCGCAGATTTGAGCGTGGCGTAGTTCACGAGCAAGATGCCCATCTCCCGCTGGTACCTCTCCGTCAGGACCGGCATGGAAGCGACGATGTGGTCGACGTGCTGCAGCGCAACGGCGTACAGCTCCTCCGCATCCTTGATGAACTGGTTCTGGTGAAAAAAGAAGGCGCCACGGCTGAGCACGATGAGGCTGCTCAGCGTCCTGTCCATGCGCTCCCGCCCCCACAAAGACGGCGATGCTGAAGGGGACACCGATGGCTCGTCGCCGCCATCGCTCAGTGTAGCCTTAGCAGCGCTACTGTCACTGCCGCTGGCTCTGCGGCCATCGCGAGAGATCCGCTCCTCATCCTCGATGCCGTTGACGACCATGTCGGCCACGACGATGCTAGCGGCCCGTCGGAAGACGCGGCCGATAGTCTCGATGCTCGCCTCGATGTCCACACAATCCAACTGCACGCGGTCAGAGGGATCCAGTGTCTTGAGACCCATGGCGTATCGCGCGAGCGAGCTGGCATCGTGGTCACCGCGCACCTGCTGCACTGCCTGCAATAGCACAGACCCCATACGACTGTTCCCCAGCCGATGGCAGCAGGAAGCGAAGCTGTTTGCGACGCTCAGCCGCATCTCACTCGGCATCATGTCGTCAGGCAGGAAAAAGATGTAAAAACACAGCGCCAGCGTCTTCTCCATGTCGCCGGCCTGGCGAGCGAGGGAGATGAGTTTCAAGTAGGAATGAACGACACCGCCGCCCAGCGCGCCTTCGATTTCGATGAGGCGGCTCTGCACCCCAACCGCCTCCGCGTAGGCGCCGACGCGCTCGCAGCACGCGACGTAGTTGCTCAGCACCCAGTGTAGCACGTCCGGTTGAAGAGACAAGTCAACGCGCAGCAGCGCAGGAGAGGACCCCGCGCGCGCCTGACCGCTAGTGAAGGCGACACCGTCCGAAGCACTCGTGCTGCCTGCGGCAGTAGCAGCGACCGCAGCAGCCGAAGCGCGCTGGCGTCGGGCGCGTTTGTTCAGCCGCACCTGCGCGCTCGTCACCGACGCGTCCTTCTTGTGCGACCCTTTCACGATGTTGCGGTAGTGCTTCATGGCCCGCTTGTGGTCGCCGACGTAGGTCTGGAGGCAGAAAGCCATGTGGCCTTCCACCTCCGCCGAGTGAAGAGGCACCATCTCGCCAGCCGCCCCGAGCTGTGCGACGGCGTCGCCGCAGCCGTTGCGCAGCAACTCAATAGTGCAACTATACTCCTCGAGAGCCCGATCCACGAGGGCGACGCTAGCCAGCATGTCCGCGTACTGTCTCCGAACCCATCCGCTGATGGGGCCGAGATCGGCACGGTCGAGCAGCTGCAGACATCCTTCGAGCAGCCCGATCGCCTGGCCCGTCTTGCCCACCGTGTGAAACCCCATGGCAGTGTCGATGAGAGCGCCAGCTGCGCGATGCGTTGCGTTGCCGGCAGCTATGCGCGCCTCCGCGGCCGTGGCCTCACTGCTACAGTTTGTACCACTACTATCACCATGTGCATCGGCTACCTGCAGCAGCGCCTCAGCGTCTTCGAGGAGAATGCTCGAGGCTGCCTCCAGGTAGATTACGGCGGCATCGCTGTTGTTCACCTTGTAGAGTAAAAGTCGACCCAGCTCCAGCATGGCCCCGCCAACGTCCTCGCTTTCCATGTGCTCCGTCACGCCGTCGAGGTAGCTCTCGTAGAGGTTCTGGCTCTCTGCGTACTGGCCAGCGTGCCGGTGTAAACGCGCCATTGCCAGTTGCACCTGCAGCACCCGTGCCGACGTCGCCGTGGGCCCTTTCGATTGGAGCAGCAGCAGCTGCGCGCGACCTTGCGAGATGGCGTGGGCGACGCGCACGCTGTCCTCGTAAAACAGCTTCGCATCCTCTGTCGCCAGTGTGTGGTTGAACGGCAACGGGCTCGCCAAGCCAGGGGCTACCTGCTCTGGGCACCACATCGGGTTGCGCTCCATCGCGGACAGCGCCAGCTGATACTGCTCGGAAGCTTTCCAGTATTGCTGATCACTGGCGTACGCGTTCGCCAGGAGCACGCGCAGGAGAAACAGGTGGCACTCCGGATCACCCACGAGGGACGGCTGCTCGGAAGCGTTCGCCACCGCGGCCGCTGTGGATGTGCCGGTCTCGCCACGAGCCTGGCCCTGCGCCAGACGTCGTTGAAGCGCGTATGCCTCCTTGGCCACGTGCACCGCCTCCTGCAGCAGCTGCGTGCTGCGGTAGGTCTCGAAGCTGACGAGGCAGAACATCGCGTTGTTCACCAGCACACGCGCATAAAGGGTGAGGAAGGCGACGTCGTCTTGGTTGTGACCAAACTCGTCCTCGTACCGCTGCTGCATAGCGTTCTGGACGGCCGTGCAGTCAGCGAAGGAGTCCTTGCGCAAGGACAGCGAAAGCTGACGCTCCCACTCCCGCAGTGCGGGGTCAAAGGCCGGCTGCGCCCATTCCGCGAGGGAAGACGCCCACGCCTTTACCCGTTCCGTGACGCGCTCCAGAAACGACGTGAGCTGCAGGTGCTGCAACAGCTGGGCAGTGGCCAAAGATGCTGCCTCCGCTCGCCCCGCCTTCGCAGCCGCGGCAGACGGTGAGTTTGCCGTGGGTCTGCGCAGCCGCGGCGGCGGTGTTGCGGCTCGAGCGCTCGCCGCCAAAGTGGCTGCAAACGCGACCCGCCTAAGACCTCTGCCCTCCTTGCCTTTCGTTGCGGCTGAAATCGGATTTTCGGCTGCAGCTGACGCGCACGATGCGTTGCGATCGAGAAACTGAAGCAGCCGCTTCGCCTCCTGCTTCGGCGTCGCGCGTCTGCGCGGTGAATCACCTGCACGTCGGCTACGCATCGGCTTTACGTCAGCACTCTTCGCCACCTTTGCCGCGGCAGGTGAAATGCGGTGCCGCCGACCCACCTGCTTCCGAGGCAGCTGCCCCTGCGGCGCCGCCGATCCAGACCCGCCCTTTCGCCCGCGCGATGATGCGCCACCGCCTCTACCGGTGCGGCCTGTTGGCTTTGAGGCTGCAACAGCAGCAGACGGGGGTGACGCGGCCGGCATTGCCGCTGCCCCTCCCGGCATCGCGGCAGGCAACGAGGCAGCCGCGGCCTTGGCCAGCGATGCCGCCTTGGACGATTGAGTAGAAAAGAAGGCGCATGACTGCCATAAACTACTACTGGACACGCCCATTCCCGAATGGCATTGCATGCCCATTAGGCGACCTACAATCGGTTGAGTTGCCTCAGGCACGGCTACGCCGGTGCCAGCGGTCACTGAAATACACGTGTGGCGGCTCGCCAGGCGGCTGCCCTGATGTGTCGAGAGGCGTTTCATTGCTGAAACTCAGCCAGTCGCTCCAGCGCAAAGGAAAAAAGCTATCAACTGCCTTGATCAACGGACGGGTGCACTGAAGAGACGAGGCGGCGGCAGTGCTACGTACGCGCACGCTAACGCGAGCGCAGGGAATACAATGTTTCCCGCGCCCCCACTAAAAGAGTGAGGAGAGCAGTCGTGAGAAGGATACGCAGAACACCGCGCAAGCGCTCTATAGCACCGAGTTCGGGAAAAGAGGAAGGCACAGATACAGAAGTAAGGTAGGCAGGTAGGTACGGGGAGGGGGGTGTGACAGCGGCAGAAAGGCTTGGCGGTCCGCAGCACCTACAGCAGCAGGAGTATTAGCAGCAGCAGTAGTAGTAGTAGGGATACACGCAAAAGGAGGAAAAGGAGGCACAAGTACACGATGAAGTCAAACTCGCAACGAGACGACGCGCAAGGAGAGGAGCGAAGTGACAAGAAAAAAAGGGGAGGGAGTACTAGCACTACTATATATAGATAGATATATCGATCACACTAAGGCCAAGCAAACAACACCAGCAGCAGCCTTAGAAAAAGGTGGTCAGATGCCTGTCTCGATCTTTTCTCTGTCTGTGCGTGTGTTTGTGTTTGTGTGTGCGTGTGTGCGTGTGCGTCTTCGTACTCCTCTCGTTGTTGCTTTTCGTGTGTTCCCCTTCCAACCTCCCCTCCTTGTCTTTCCTTGACAACAAAAGAAAAGAAACGTGCACACACAGACACCGACGTCGAGAACGGGAAAAGAGAAGAAAAATAAATTCTTCACCGGGGATACACACAAGAAGCGCGCGGGGGGAGGGGAAGGGCAAGTGAAGGGGGAGGCCGGAGTGGGAATGGGGTGTAGATTGAAAAATCCGTGGGCAAACAACCAACGCACTCGTGCGCAGTCAAACATACGCGGAGAAACAAAGACAATACATGAGAGGATAGGTGGACACACGACAGCGCACGCAACCTGCAGAACCCCGGCCGCACCTACGTTCTGACCAGGCTGTGTGTGGCGTTATGTGGGTGCTAATGATGGTGTTATCGTTCAATCTCGACAGGCGTCCGTGTGCGTGCGAATCTCTTTGCGTAGGCAGCGAGCTCCGATTACCTGGGCGTGGGTTTGTATGCAGTCCGTGCCCGTCCCGGCGTGGGGTGGGGGGACGCCTGATAATAACTGTAGCCGGAAGATGCACCAAATAATATTAAAAAATGAGACACACACCAGCGCCCTCGCCGGTAGGCGATGAAGCTAGAGAGCCGGAGGCGAGGTGGTGGGGCCGCGAAGGTTCTGTTGATACTGTATGGCGATGTCGTGTGGGCCTGCGGCTCCCTTTTCCTGTTAGCTCCTTCCTCGTATGTGTGAAAACGTAAGAGTGTAGATGGTGGGTGGTGTATGTCTGGGCGTGCCCGCACCGCGTACTCTTGCGTTCTCTTCTTGCCCCCCCTCCTCCACTCCTCCCCCGCTCTGCTGGTGCACGAGGGAAGATAAGGCGCTGCTTATGTGATGGGGCTTAAGCGTGCCACCGTAAATGGGGTGCGAGGTGGGCGAAAGAAGGGTTGCTTGGGTGACGCGGATGCCTTGAGAAAGGCGTGTGTGCTTCCAGCGTACACAAAATGGAAAACCAAACGACAAAGAGTCTCAGCGACGTTCGATTTAAGATCCTCTCAGTTGATCGTCGGTGTGTGTGTGGGGGGAGGGGGGTAGCAACGTACACGAGTGATGTGTCTGTGCGTGTGTGCTCTGCGGGTGCAGCAGGAGGAGAGCACGCGGAGGGAGAAAAAAAACGGTGTTGAAAAGAAATGGGGAAAACGCATCAGCGCAGGTGGAGGGAAAGCAGTGAAAGGCGGGGAGGTTTGGGGGGTGGCAGACACGCACATTGGTTGTAACCAATTGACCGCACACGAGAGCCTGGGGGCAGAAAAGAAAAAGCCTCGCAAGGAGAAACAAGACAAGCTGCGGTGTGGTTGGCATATTTTTGCTGCAGAGGTGAGGAGCCTCTTACCGTCCCCCAGACAGACGCCTTCTCCCTTTCCTTCTCATTCGGTGCTTCCGACCGCGGCACGGCCATCATAAGCGAGAACGGCGTTCAGGACGGTCAGGCCACGTCCCTGCCCCTGTCTCTCGGCGGGATACATAAGCCACTGCATCTTTAAGGTATCAGAGTATAAACAGACAAACGTACAGGTACATTGCCAAGGTACTGCTTGGAGCCTGGCTTATGCTCCATATTTGAACAAGATCAACAATATCAACCCCTCCGTCACCCGAGGGAGAGGGAGAGGGAGGGGGAGGGGGGTTGAGAAGATCGCTGAGAAGACTATCACCCGCTCACTTTTGGGGTGTGGGTGGTACATTGGCCTTCGTCCAGGAACCCTGACGCACAGCAAAGGTAGATTTGATGGCCATGATATGAGCGCACAGCACTCCCAGGCGCATTTGAAGGCCATCATGGAAGATGGTGCAGAGG
The DNA here is from genome assembly GCF_000234665.1 of Leishmania mexicana MHOM/GT/2001/U1103. Lineage (NCBI taxonomy): Eukaryota > Euglenozoa > Kinetoplastea > Trypanosomatida > Trypanosomatidae > Leishmania > Leishmania mexicana. The sequence continues at coordinate 448,018 of NC_018331.1, forward strand.
GCAGGAGCAGGGCGCAGGTGGTGCAGTAGAGAGCGGCCGGGAGTGGAAGGGTGGCGGTGGCACAATTGAGAGGAGTCTACGCCCCCACGGACACACCCACTATCCCTACATGGAGAGAAAAGGCGTGTAGAGGGAGGGAGGGGGGGGGTACTTGGTAACGCAGTACGCACGTGTGCATCGACGATCATGTGGCAAAGCCACTAGCCTCTAGTTCTTCTTCTTGGCTTGATTGTTGCTGTTGTCATGGTGTTTCTGCTGCTGATGCTGCTGGGACGCCGTGGCCTTTGGCTTGGAGGGCGCTGGCACGTTTGCGACGGCGAGCGCGCGGAAGCACTGAAGAAGAATAAGCGATGGAACGATGACCCACAGCGACAATGGAGCGATGAGCATTGTCAGCTTCTCCTGAAAGGTGTTGTGCCGCGTGTGCTTGCCTCCCTCGGCGATTTCCATGAGGCAGTACAAGACCGTCTTGTATAGCGTCATCAGGCACACCACGATCGAAAGTTTGATGGCAAGGTTTTGAGCATTGCATACAGCAAACAGCGTCACAAAGAGACCCATCGCCACCTCCACCAGGTTCAGCCACGACTGCACCACGACAAAGGGGTCATTGTTCGCAGCGTAGCGCCGGTCGTACTGGGCGTAGAGGACCCAGTATTTGAAGGGGAATACCTCGGCCAGGGGGTGCGGGAGGTTCACGCTCTTGGCGCGCGTAAGCACGAAGATGGAATCCAAGACCACAACGGGGGTCACGGCAAGGAACCAAATCTTTGCCAGCAGTGGAAGTGTTGCCTGCGGCATTTTTTCTGTGGTTGTTCGTTCGCTGCTCAATATGCAGTTGCGTGTATATTCGCAGACAGTGATGAGCACGTCTAGGGGCTGGGAGAGTTATGCACGAAAAACGGCGAATGTGGCATATATATATATATGTATATCAGATGTATACGCTACGAAGATCAAGCTGATATGTGTACGGTGCGTGTGTGATGCCAGAACTGACGACCGCCACATCATCGATGATAAACGTCGAGCGCGCCCGTTTTCATTTTGTGTTTGTGTTTAGCAAAGCACGAAGCATGGTAAGGTGTGCGGGGCACAGCAACCACAGAGCAGCGAGGGCATGAAGAGGGGGAGTGGAGAACATGTGCTGGAGCTGCAAGGTAGCCGGAGACGTAGACTGGCACGCACGGCCGCACATACAAAAACAAAACGCCAATACGAAGCCACAAGCGCTTTTCCGATACGCACGCGTGCTAGAGGGAGACACAAGGCAGGGGGTCACTTACCAGCCCCTTCCCGCTGCATCGACCTCTCTCTGCCCAGATGTTTGGCATCTGCCCACACCTCTCTCGCTCTCAAATTTAATCATGTCTACTGGCCGCGTTAGAATCTCTGTAAAAAGGTAGAAGTGTGCCGTGCGACACAACACTTCAGTTATATGGAGGCGCCTGTATATCGTGACTGTGGTGTATACGCTTAACATCCCTCCCCCTCCCCTTCCCTCTCTTCGCCGTTGCTCGGATGCCGCCTGCCACGGCCGATACTACAGCAGGGCAGGCAACGGCACACACGCTCACAGGCAGTTGCAGGCGACTTATCATGAACGCCGCCCGCTAAGCACAGCAGCGCAACGGCAGCCTAGAGTACCCTCGTGTCTGCGAATTCGCCCGCTCTTTGGGGCGCGGATACAGAGGCGGTGGTAGAGGTGGCAGCCTTCCGCTTCGCCGGCGCCTTCCTGGACTTCCTCTTGGCCGTCTTCTTCTTACCGGCGGCAGCAGCCTTGCCACTTGCCTGCCGCTTGCGAGTTGGCTTGACAGGCCCAGCCTCCGTACTCTTCTCTCCCTCCATTTGGCGTTCGTGCGACTCGCTCTCACCAGGTTTCCGGTCATCCACTTCTGCGCTTGGCTGCAATTCGATTGCCGTGATGTCGATGGTGGCGGTCGCCTCGCTGTCGCCCTCTGCGGTCTCGCAACGTAGAGGAATGGCAGTCGCCGCAGCGGCTGCTGCAGCAGTCGTTGCAGACGTCGCCTCTGTCGTCGTGGACAATCTCTCGTACGAGAAGCTCCCGGTAACCTCTCCGCTTGTGGAGCGGAATGCGCCGGTGGTCGCCGTAGCATGTACTGTCGTTCGTGAGTCGCCTTTCTCTGTGCTCCCTTGCGCTTGGCGGGTACGGCGACGTACATCGAAATCACCGACACGGCCTACCTCCTCCACCTCTGACGCGGCCACGCTGCCATCGCGCATGAACCGGGCCTCGGCGTAGCGGTCCGCCGACTCCATCGTCATCTCACCTCGCTCTCGCGTGTGCGTGGTGATGTACGACGTCGAGGACGCAGCAGAGGCCGCGGAGGCCACAGCCTGGCTCGATGGCGTGGCTCCACTGCAAGTCTCTGTCGCATCTTTGTGGTCGACCTCGCCGTCCTCGACCTCCTCCACGTCCTCCAGGATCTCCTCGTAGTCGTCATCCTCCGCTTCGTTGGTGGCCGTCGTCGGCGCAGCTTTCGAAGATACCTCTTCAAGTGTGCTCCACTTTCCTTGCACAGGAGCGGTAGTGAAGCTGTGATGACGACTGCCACTGTGGCTACCGCGATCACTACGGCGGCTCTGGTAGCCCTTCTCCATCAAGTGACCGTGGGTCCTTGTAGCACGCGCGTGCCGGTCGCTGAGGTACTTCGGTTGCCTCGCCGAAGACCTCTCGAACGATCTCGCCCTGGCGCCAGTGCGATGGCTCACTCGGCTGTGCTGTGAGCTGAGGGCTTTCCGTAGCTCCATCTTACGGCTGCAGTGCTCAATGGCGAAGAGGTCGCTCAAAACGCTCTCGAGGTGGGTGGTGAGGAGAACGAGGTCGGCGTCGCGAAGTACCACGTGCAGCGTGCTCACGTCCCCATCCACGTAGACAGCGTCGGGTTGGTCTTCATCAGCACCAGGATCAGCATTCGTGGAGGAGTAGGCGACGGCACCTGGGGTGGCGACCCTGCCCGAGTCTCCGGGCGCTGCCACAGTTGTCTTTCGCGTCACGCGAGCTGTCAGTACCACCTCCCTCGGTCGCACGTCAGCGCTGTTGCCGTTTTCCGGCTTTTCTGATGTCGACGACGGTGGCACAGCGCTCAGCGTCAAGGAGGAGCGCGGTCGCTCCACCACGGCAGGCAAATCCGACCAGCCTTGCAGCACTGTCAAAAGCTGTGCCACGTTATAGGGCCGCAGAAATAGGCGCCCGTACATGAAGTCTTCCTGTGCACGCGGCGCGCCATCGACTGCCACCGTCCGCACTGCAGATGCTTCCACCGCTTCAGCGGCGCTCAAGCCTTCAAAGTTTTTTTCCGGGGCGAGGGGTGCCACCGCGGGGAGAGGTTCTCGCACGCAGAGGACGAGGTGCCGCGGCCGCCTGCTGCAGAACTGCCAGAGAAGGCGTGCAGGGGAAGGAGCAACGCTGCTGTTGCCAGTCTCGAGAGTGGCCGGGGTGGAGAGCTCACGGACGAAAACGCAGCGATGAGACGTGTGCAGGCACAGTGCATAGACGGCATGTGGTGCCACCTGCGCCGCGGCAAACCTTGGCGAACTGCGCAGTAGCAGAGAGTGCATGGCGCGTCGACACCGCGCAACTCTCAAAAAAAAAGAGAAAAAGGAAAAGCCACCGTGGCCACGGCCGCCGCTCAAGCGTGTCGGGGTATGGTGGTGCGCTGGTGCACGAGGGCGCCTTCACTATTGTCGAGTTCCTCCTCTGTTTTCTTTGCTCACTGACGGAATACAGCGCTGCAGAGGAGAATAAAAGTTAGTGAGACGTGCCGGGGTGCGCGAATCCGTCGCATCCACGCTTCCTCGCTGAGAGCAGAGCACGCCAATCGTTCGGCAAGTGCTCTCTTTTCCTTCCCTTTCTCTGCCCTCCGCAACGCGCACAAAGGCCCGACGCTCGGTGATTCTGAAAACACAAGACCGAGGGGCGGGGCACAGAAGCGGAGGGGGGAAGGGGGCGGATGCGATAGTCGGGTGAGTGACGGCGCACTCCTTCCTTACCGCTCGGATGATACGCGGAAGACCAAGACAGAATACAGACCAGAAACGCAAGAAACAGCACAAACCCAGCACAGTGCTCGAGGGAGACGCACCGCCTTTGGGGGCGGAAAAGGCGGTTCGTTGTGGAAGGCAGTGAGGACACAATGGTGAGAGGCAGGGTGCCGAAGGCGTTTTCTTCGGTTGTGGTACACGCAGGACGAGCTCCGCAGTTCACGAGCACCCCCCCCCCCAAAAAAAAAAAAGGCGAATGGAAAAAGGACGGTAAGGGGTGGAGGGTCGAAGGAGAGAGGGAAGGACACGTGGCAGAGAGGCGACCAACGATCCAAAAACAGTTGAGAGGGTTCCGAGTGTCATGCGTGCCGCCGACATGCCGTTGGGGCATGTGTGGCCTCAGATGCGCGTTTATCGAGTAACCATGTCGACCAGCGAGGCAAGTCCTTCGCCTGCGTTTTGCGCCGATGTGCACACAAGCGAGAAAAGCCCGCAAGGAAACAAACGTGCAACAACGAAGCAAGCGCGAGCAGTCGACCGCATAAGCTACGCGGCAAGGCGTGGATTCGCACCACTTCATGCTCATGGTGCATGCAACGACGAGCACCTGCAGTGCCCTTTTTCCTTGGCAACACCGTCGCCGCATTTGTTTCGTTTTGTTTCCGTCTGCACTGCAGTCGCGTGCATCGGCACGTGTTTTCCCGATCAAGGCAGCGGCCACCTTTTTCCGGCTTATCTTTGCACGATCACAAATCCCCATCCCTCACGCACCCCCACAACACAGTGACGTCGATACGGCTTTCGTGAAGCACTGCGGCATAAAACTCTTCATATTCTGAATGCCTTTCAGCGCACGGTGGTCTGCGAGCAGCACCGCTCTTCCACTCCTTCTCCGCAACACCCACGCGCGCACTCGTAAGACACACGTACACACCTGTTAAAGCACCGTGCTTGATTGCATGGTGGACACCACACGGTCGATACATGGCAAGTGCGCACCTGCTTGATGAGGCACCACGGCGCCCGCTTCACTGGGTTGGCACACATGGGGGAGGAGGGAGGAGGAGGGAGGGGCACACTCAACCTATTCCAACCGACCAAACCTCCCCCAGATGGCGCCATCACTGCTATGGGCCTCTCCCTTGTCTCCCTCTCTGGGTGCACACGCACACGCACGGAGGCATGCGTAGAGGCGGCTTGCTCGCAGGTATCCGTTACTCAACTCTCTTGGTTTTCGGCGTTGCTGTTGTTGTTACGACGACGGCTTTGATTTCGGTTTTGGTTTCTGTTGCGGTCCTGGTTGCCTTTGGCGCTGTCGCTCGGTGAACTATCCCCACGCGCCAGGGCCCGCTGGTGCTGGGCGAAACCGAAGCTCTCCGTCAGCGCGCTCTCGAGGAAGTGCTCCATTGTTACGGCAAACTGATGCTCGAAGCGAACCGCCCACTCCTCATTGACCTGCGAGTTGCTTCGGTGTACCTGGCCCTTCAACACGTAGCCGTTCGTCGTCTTCTCGAACGCCATGTCGAACGCGTTGTTCTTAACGTGGTGGCTCGGGATACGGTTCTCCACGACGCTGACGAAGCCGGCAAGGTCAATGTGACGGAAGCGCAACGAGACGCGGCGGTCCCGGTCAAACTGCGGCGTCGTGTCGTTCGGGTCCGCCTTGCGAGGGCCGAGTTGCGGGAACTGAGAAACAAGCAGCTGCTTCCCGTCTACCGACACACGGGTCATACTCCCGTGCTCCGGGTCATCGCGCACGTCGTGTATCTCGAACTTGGGCAGCGAGTTCGTAGGGAGAAAGCTGCGACGGTTCTGGCTGCGCCGGTTTTGGTTCATGGCAGGCACGGGGGAACTGGACTGGAAGCGCACCGACGAGGCGGCCGCCGTTGCCAGAGGAGCACTTGCACGCACAAGACGGAACATGATGATGTGCGTGTGTTGCTGTTCTTTGGGATGACAAGTGTCGCGTGGAAGACAGGCCAAGGAGAACGGAGTAGAGCTAAAGGAAAGGGGAGAGGCTACTGCTACGATACTACAAAATCACCAAATACGAGAACGATCAAGCAAAGGAGAAGGCGGCGACACGGCCAAACAGCAGGTGGCCTCTTGGCAGAGGGACGGAGGGGTGGGGAGGGGGGGGGGGGCAAGAAAGCGGAAGATTTTTTTTAATTATTCACACGAAAGGCGGTGATCGAAGGCGGCGGACAAGAAACCAAAAGTTCGGAGTCGTTCCGTTGAGGTGTGTGTGTGTATGTGTTCCGGTTGTGAGTTGGCAAGCAAGCTCAGCGAAACAGAGAAGGAGAGAGAGGGAGAGCATAGGCGGCGGCACGGAGAAGAAGAATGCATCGAGAGCAGAAAGAAGCTGAATCGACGGAAGCATGTGAGGCATCACGTGCAACACTGCACGCTGCACAGCAGCCGCGAGCGCTGGAGTGGTGCCGCACCACCACCACCACCACCCACCCACCCCCGCCGCTCCATCGCCCCTGTCGAGTCAGAGTTAGGTGCTTCATAGCATGAGGTAACGTGTTGGACAGCGCTCACGCATGTGACGGAAATGCATCGAGGCAGAAGCAGCAGCTGTGACGTTGAGCAGGTCCCGCAGCGCCAGGGGTTTGCGCAAAAGGACAGCAATGCGTTGCATTGGCAGGTCACTAGAGAGCCATAGGAGGATCACATGCACGCATGCGCGGTGCATGGCGAAGGGATTGGGGGGCATCGGCATGTGCTCTCCTCTGCATTCCAACATGTTTTTTTTTCAACGCGACTGTGTCGGTGTGTGCAACGACGTCGCTTGGTTGGCAGCGCCATGGATACAGGTCACACGCCTGCTCGCAGTGTCATCTATGCGTTTTCGTTTTATTTTGGCGGGGGTTATCACTGCTTTCAGCTCACGGCATTGCATTTTAGTGGCGTTAAACGTTGATGAACAAAGACGTAAGCAAGTGAGAGACCCGGCGAGCTCAGTCCGGAGCATAGAGTAGAAGGAGATGGGCCAAACACCTCGACGCGGGAGAAGCGGCCTCGGAAGAAGAAACGGGCAAGTAGAATGGGTGGTGAGGGAGGGAGGGGGTGGCGTGGTCTGGCAAAACAAGCAGTAGCAGCAGTGGGAGGGGCACGGGAAAGAAACGAGAAAAAAAAAACGGAAACCAAGCGAAGAGAGATGCTTGCTTCTGCTGACCCTCGTCAAGCCGTACGCCGCACGCTTCCTCGCTGGTATCTCCCCCTGCATCATCACGCACATACACACCCCTACTGGACAATGTTCCAGCCATCCTTGGATCGAACCGAAGCATTCTTGCGCTTCTTGCGCTGAGGCTGCTGCTGCTGCTGATGGCGTGGTGCCTGTGATGGCTGCTGCGGAGCCTGCGGTGTCAGGGCCTGCATTGGTTCCGACTCCTCGTCCTCATTGTCCACGCCTTCCTCACAGTCCGCATCACCACCCACCTCGGCGTCTTCCTCGGCATCGTCTTCGAGGTTTTCGGCAGTGCCACCATTCACGGACATGGCAACCGGGTTTGTCTGCGCATAAATCGCCAGCGTCTGCAGGTAGTGCTCCACCATGCTAAAGTCGTTGAGGCAGCAGCGGCAATACATGTCGTGCACCACCGTCCCTACCTCGTGCATGCTATCATCCTCGATGCGGGCGGAGCGAATGTTGTCGAAGAACTCCTCGAAGTACACCTCCATGTCATCCACGTACACCTCTCCGTCGCGCTTGTGCCAGGCGCACAAATCCTCGTGCAGCACAGCAGGGGCGCGGCTGTCACAGTGCTGGGCCACGAGCTGCAGAGCAGTCCACTGCTGCAGCACCGCCCCGAGGCCGCGCGTAAACTGCTCGAACTGGGCGTCGTTTGCGCGAAGCGTCTGCATCGAGGCCCGCAGCTGGGCCCCGTACGACACTTGCGCACCGTTTGACTGCATGGACGAGAGAGAAAAAGAGAAGGGGTTCCCCGGCAAAGGAGGGGGAGACGTTTTCTGTTGTTGCTGCCGTTGCTCCACAGCACCAGCAAAGCCGTGATGTAAAGTTTGATTCTTACGCGTGGTGCCTGGGTGGGCGTTGTGTGTGTTTGCTACCGCTGCTTCCGCACGTGTTGTGCTTTTGCGTGGCTGATAAGCACTTCTGGGGAAAGGGGGTGGCACGAGGACGCGAGAGAGAGAGCACCGGGAAACCGCACGGGCACTCCTTCACACGCACCGCGCGCACATACCGAAGCGCACACGACAATCGGCAGAGCGGAAAGAACACATAAACGTGGAAAAGAAGCGAGAGACGTTGGGGAAAACATACACATATATATATTCCAGAAAGTGCGTTAGCTAAGCAAGTGAGAGGGAACAGCGCGGAGCAGCCCGAAGGAGCTGAGGGAGACAAGATGTGGAGCTGCAACGTTACGACACTTGAAGAGCTGTGCTGAAGTCCGTGGCATCAGACCCCACAGCTGCCGTGCGTCTTTCATCACCTGATACTGATGTTTCCTTGCCGCCCTATTCGCCCCTCTACCTTCCTCCCACACCTGCAGTGAGTGTGTGGCGCCATGCGAGCTCGCAGAGTGCTTTGCCGTTTCCTGCGCTCCCTGTGCTCTGTTCTGTTGCTGCCCCACATCAAGAGGTGCACACACCTCACTTGCACCTTCGCCCCGGTGCAGCTAGCAGACTGCCGCGTCGATCACACACGCGCCATCGCGTTCACCATACTCTCGTCGCAGTGGCGGAAGTGTTCGTATTCGTTTGCCATCCGCTGGCCCTGGTTGGCCGCAGCACACGTGCGCCAGCACTCTCGCCAGAACCTTTTCCCACTGTCCCCGAGGGCTGCGGCTATCGTGCAGACATGGTACCGCGGCAGCGATATCTCGGTGTTCCTCTGCAGCGACAGAAGCCCATGGAACACCTCACCACACTGCCGCTCTGTCGTGAGAACGTGATTTGGCTCCTCAGCTTCCCAGAGTGGTGGTACGTTCTCGCGGCAGCCTCGATAACGCGCCAGAGCATATCTGGAACGCAGTCGAACACCTCCTCCTCCGTCCGCGCCTCTACAACACGCGTCTCCTCGCCGGCACCGCCGCTGCCGCTCCGCTGCTGACGGATTCTCGATGCGACGCCGCTCAGGCCGTCGGTGTCCTTGTTCCTGGTCACAAGAGAGTGGCACTATTCGTCCACGCAGACGCACACGCGCAGATAGAAAAACGCGAGTGTCGACCTTTTCCTTCCTTTGAGGACCAAAAACACCGACGAGCGGTAGCGATGGTGGGCCGTGCCCGTCATCTCGGCGTGTTGCACCGGCAGCAGCGTCTGCAAGGGCGTCGGCACAAAAATGCGCGCGAGAAGCCTTCTCAGGTCCCGGCACGAGAGGGGAAGGGGAAGGAAGGGGAGGGGGCGAGAGCAGAAGGTGTGACCGCATGCGTGCTTGTCGGCATCCGTCTGGGCCGGGTGAGGTAGCGCACGTGCGCAGAGGCACACAAACTCGGATGGCATCGCGAAGGGGTAAGCGCTGGAAGAGGGGTGGCGTGGCTACATCCACACCGAAACTGCGCGTGTACCTCCGATGCAAGCCCTCAGTGATCACGGCAGACCGAACGAAAGGGGGATAGAGAGAGCATAAGGCAGTCACCGCATCACCGATACTCCTCCTCTCACCTTCGTCTTCCGCGTTACCAAACCCACAAGAAGCATGGTAGACGGTGGGCTGCACAGACTCAGACAGCAACACCCATCGCACCGTCCTGTGTGTGTGTGTGTGTGTGTGTGTGTGTTTTGTGTGTACAGCTGCAAGTCTGCATGCGGCCATCGTTGTTGTCATTGCTGTTTCTAACGGAAAACAAAAAAAAGCGAGGGAAAAAAAGGGGGCGGACAGAGGGGATAGGGTGGGGGGGGGGGGGAGGGCGGGCAAAAATCAGGAAAAAAAGACCCCCAAAAAAAAAGAGTAACAGAGGAAGAACCCCGGAAAATGGCGCAAAAAAAATAAAAAGTCTACCATGATGCCCTCCCCTC